>NW_017672699.1:48292-102370 GCF_001879085.1 Nicotiana attenuata | reverse complement strand
AATCTGATGCTCCCATTGCACCTCATGACCTACATAGGTCTTGCTCTAACTCTTACAATAACGCCAAGACGGAAGAGGTGTGTAGAAATTCATACCCAACTGCCGAATCAACAAATCATTGGGTCTATACTCCTGACAAGAACCATCACCTCATTCTGAACCAAATAATGGTCTTAGCTCCTTAGTATACTTCATATAATCAGATTGCACTGATCCTAAATCCAATGAATCTCGTCTCACCCAGTACGAAAAGCTCAGGCAATAGGCCACCCCGAACATGATCAAAAGTCTCAAATGATGTCACAATGTGCCAATAGGCTATGAACTCGAACGTGAAAAAAAGAAATGAACTCTGGAAGGAACTACTCAACTCACGCAGTAATATGGACTTTCCTTAGAAAATAGGAAGCAAGGCATACAAAAATAGCATATAGAAAACTGTACTCAACATCACACTATTGCGGGGTGCAACCCGATCGAAATAACATACCCATGACGGCGTGCCACCCGATCCACACATAGAATTCACATAAGGAGATATACATCGAGCTAAATTGCTCATTACAACAAAATACCGAATATCGGTCACAAGCACGCTAAGTGCATAATACCATCCCTTGGGAGACATATAGTGCCACAGGCTACAAAACTGAAGCACAACCGAGGTGTGATATACGATCTGAATCTCGAGAGCCATCCTGCTCATATAACATCATCTCTACGCAGAACCTCAACACATATGAAATTCACCAAGCCGTCTCAAAACTCATACGACACAATATATCATTACATGAAATAGCTGACGACGAAATAATACCCCGACTACTTGTCCAAAGGAGCGCATTGCTGAAATGAACACATCTGGCTTGATATAGAGCCCATGTTCACATTTAGATCCATCCATAGACCTCAAGCTCATTCCGACACCGAACTAGACTAATAACCTTTCAAAGGTCCATAATAGCTCCCCTTTCTCTCATAACACATAAGAACAACCATCATAACCGGACTAATCATCCACAGTCCACAATCCAATAAACTGAGTGCCCTCCAAGAATCAACTCTCAAATTTACGATGTCACCACAATCCTCATACTTGGTTTGCTCTTCAACCACTCAAGTGGCTACAGGCCACACTCATTCAACCTTCCCGTGAGCACGCTCCCACAAACTTTCGTAACAGATAACAGACCTGAACCCCCAACTCATCGGCCGTACTAACGCTAAAAAAATGATCAAGAATCCTTAACCAGGATGCAAAGCCTTTTTCACAAAACACTGATCTCAGGTGACGCTGAAGACAATACCAGCTTACTTTAAAAATCAAAACTACTTCCCTGCTCATCCGAGCTCGTGAAATCTATGTCAACACCGAACTGTAACCTTGATCCTCTCTTCGAATTCCATACCACTCGCTGCACCCAACATGCCATTATACGATAGAACACGATCTTTCATCATAAATCCGTAGCCACAAATGGATTAATCACGTCATCATATAAGCTCTTCATTTATCTCACACACAGGTGAACTCTATAACCGTAGCACACGCAAATCTCTAAGTAGTGGCCTAAGCTACCACAACCCTTCAGGAATCCGCCTACGCATAACAGGCCATAACAGTAGAATACTTCTGAATAACATCAATTACGGCGGCCAACGGGCCTCGCACGTATCGCCACGAATCACTTGCATAATTTGCTGAAGGAACTGATTACTACCACCAATATGCCAATTCAACTATGGCTAACCAGTCTATCTCCTTCCAATTTATCCTTGATTGCCTTAGAAATAATAATAACTCCATTCAGCACATGACACACTCCATCTGCACTCATCCCGAGCGACCTTGAATCACGAGACCATGCTGTATCAAATCCCCCGAACCATTTCATACCTCCCAATTGCTACACTGCAAGTCGAAACATCATAGAACATCCTGTACCCCTTCTCATAAGCTGCTACCAAGCTTGATTCTTAACCGTACCTATAGGCTCGCAATCATTAATCACCACGCTTTGCCCTTTTGAACCCACTAGGACCGTTGCTGAGAGCCACCCGCTCTGACTTGGCAACGAATATAATCAATTCCATAAATCTCCTAGCACATGAATACCCCCTCGGCGAAGCACCCGACAGAATCACTTCCCTTGAAACCCACATCTATACAAGGCATAAATCCTGAATCCTTCCCCAAGTCTGAACATGGCCAATAAGGCCATCCTTAGCACACTTCTAACAATTTCTTTGCTCGAATTACCACTTATGTCCTTTTCGTAGCTGGAATGACCCATCAACATGCTAATAACTAGAAACCTCGCAAGTAGTTAACCATGCGACCCTAATCATAGGCGGTGGGACTCTCCCACATAGCTTGAAGCCATTATTACACAACTCTGGACTCCACCAGGATCCTTTATTTCTTATTGACATAACCTTGCGTAATCAACCGACAAAATTCTCGAAATTTTTCCGTAAGACCCCTTTTTATACTCCGAATTATGAACGACGTTCACACGACCGATCTCCTTGATGTATAGCCAATAGAACCCTTTGCAGAAACTTCACCAACTATGTGACCGCCGCCTCGCTCACTGGAGACATCACGCCTGTGGGATCTACGTGCCAACGTCTTCCAACACCGCTACACGGGGTGAAAACACCACGACATTAATGACCCATCCTGCTTCCAAGCTCACTCTCTAGCTGCACGAGTCCGTTCACCCCTCGTGGACATCAATTAAATGCGGGGCAACATCCTTCCCATTCAATGTTAGGTTGTATCCTTCTTCATTTCTAGTAGCTCCTTTCCGTTATACCAAATCTCATGCCACATAATAACCCATACTTCAAATTAATTCGTAGGCCCAAATCACCAATTACTAAAATCCCCAAATCACTCCAAACTCTCCCACTTTGGCGAAACTCACCCCTTTAGTCGACTACCCGTTCTTTGCTTCTTATACCTGGCCTTCTAGAAATTCTAACCACCGCCTGACACTCCACACATGTCCTTTCTCATCCTTTGCTGCTCAGTCGTTGCCTTAAATGAAATCTATCTTTGTGGCACTTGGACCCACATTTGCTGCTAACTTTAAACATTTTCGAAGATCATCTTCCTCGAACCGTCAACATTAGCAACACTGATTCAATCCTGAACTACCACACCCCGCGGTATCTGACAGCTGCATCTTCAATACCATTTCACAATATCTTACCCCATAGGCGAATTGTAGAAGATCCTAACACCGGTGAACTTAGTACATTCAATTAAGACCACGACACCTCATCGTAGAAGAAAACTCCACCACGCTCGCAGACACCAAGTCTCGTTACTCCATCAGCCCACACCTGACCATTCTTAGTCCGAGTGCCCTTCCCCTGCCGGGAATAAAGTACCGAACCTCTAGATCGTGCACTGAGTAAACCTCCCTTCAAGTCATTCACTGCCCCGACACGTAGGCAAAACATCCTACCATCATATCAATACTGAGTAACAATCGTTCATAGCATCATGGCAACTAGTGCCTAGCCTCAGAGCTCTTAGAAGCACCACTACTGAGCCGAAACGATAGAATATCCTTTCACAAGGCGGCGATAATAGCCCAGACAACTATGCATGGAGAAACATCCCGCACTGCATCGGTAGTACCATAACAATTCTTCAATTCTCGATTTAAAGGCGGTTCGCGTCGCGTAAGATTTAGTAGGAAGGAAGCAAGGGTATAAGCCTCAAGGAATCAAATCGCACGATGAGGAATCAAGAAAGGAAGTACTCCTAACAGTCCTGCAGCCTCCCGAAGATAAGTACATACGTCTCTGTACCGATCCGCGAGACTCTACTAGACTTGCTCATGACTCGTGAGACCCTAGGAACCTAGTGCTCTAATACCATGTTGTCACGACCCAAATTCACTAAAGGTCGCGATGGCGCCGGACGCCACTGTCAGGCAAGCCAACCCAAAATACTTAATTAAATTCTCATTTTAATACTCTTGAAAACTATGACTTTTCTTCAAATTTACCAATTTAAGAAGATAATTGCTTCAAGTCAAATTAAATAATAAGCAATTAATACAAGATACTCCATAACCATCCCAGAACCCGGTGTCACAAGTGCATGAGCAATTTCTAAGAAATATCGAATAAAGTACAACAACTATCCGGAACACAATTGGACAGAAAATAAATAGAATCCGGAGAGAGACTATACTAGCTGCGGGTCGACTCGAGGAAATACAGCTCACCTAGTCTCTGTGTCAACCATGCTGCTATGCCTGCTAAGCCATTAGTGGAGCATGTGCCTGTGCAACAAAAATGCACAGAAGTGTAGTATGAGTACAAAAACAACGTGTACTCAGTAAGTATCCCGCCTAATCTCGAAGAAGTAGAGACGAGATGGCATCTTCGACACTTACTAAAGGTCAGTAATATTATTATTAGTGCGATGACTCACGGGTTTATTAAAAACAACAGTAGATTCAAGTAAATTACTAATCAGGTAAGAGTTCCTCTTTATTAAAAGTCTCCGGATTCATAATCCATTAATTAACAAATTTTCTCAAGTCGGGAAAGCAGATATTAGTATTAACAAATATCAAGCAAGCAATACAAGCATGCGCAACTCATGCCTAGGTCGTATGGCCCGATCCAACAATATTTAAACTGTGCACTGCCAAAGGGTCGAATGGCGCGAACCATAGATGCATCTATTACCCCGCTCGCGAATCAAACATGTAACGCGGTCAAATATAAATAAACACGACGATCAGTCAAATCCTGAATTTATCAGGGAGCAATTATCCAAGGCAAAGCCAAATTCTCTTTTAACAATTAAGGGAAAAAAATGAAGTTTTAATCTTCTTAATAATTCACTTACCAATTCGATAGGATTTAAGAAAAATCAATTGTCAATAATATCACAGATATTCCAAGTACAACATGCTTTTTGGGTCCTAAACTACCCGGACTTACACATATTAGTAGCTACGCACGGACTCTCGTCACCTCGTGCGTACGTAGCCCCCACAAATAGGAGCACATAACCAATTATTTTACCTATGGGGACAATTCCCTCTTACAAGGTTAGAAAGGAGACTCACCTTGATCCGAAGATCCATAACCGGCCTTCCACGCCCTTCCGAAAACTCAAATTGATGCACAACGCTCCAAAACTAGCCAATAGTTATGCAAATCCATTAATATATACTCAATTACTCATTACAATCCAATTTATAACAATTCCTAACCCTGGTCGAACAGGTGAAAAAAAATGCCCTCGGGCCCACGTTCCCGAATTTCTGAAATTTTTGAAGAATAAGGTTACCCATAGCCTCACGAACTCAAATATATAATTTTCTCCTAATTCCATACCCAAAATCGTGGTCAAATTCCAAGAATATAAATTTCTAGGTTTTCCCTCAAATCTCAAGTGTCTACCAATTTTCATGCTCAAATCCGAAGTAAAACCATGTATATAGCGTCTAATGAGTGGGAACAACTTACCTTGACATAAATGGAGAAAGTCTCTCTTCGAAAAGCTCCAAAATCGCCTAGCCCGAAGTGAAAATGGGAGGAAATGAGCCTAAACTCAATTTTTAAAGATAACTCACTGCCTCCAGTCCTTTCGCACCTGCGGTCTATTGAGCGCTTCTGCGGTCCCGCAGGTGCGGACCAATTGCCGCATCTGCGGTATTCCTCCAGTTGCCCCAGCCGGTTTCTGCACTTCTCCTCCCGCAGGTGCGATCCCGCATCTGCGGTACCATGCCTAGCCGCCCACTTCTGCTTCTGCGCCCTATGGTCCAAGATCTTTTCCACCAAATTCCGCATCTGCGACCTCCTAGCCGCTTCTGCGGCTCCGCACCTGCGGCCCAATTCTCGCAGGTGCGGTTATGACAGCAACTAGCAAATTCAGCCTTCCAAAATTTCTATTTTTGATCCGTTAACCATCCAGAATCCACCCGAGGCCCCCGGGGCCCCATCCAATCATACCAACCAGTTCCAAAACACATTACGGACTTGCTCGAGGCCTCAAATCATATCAAACAATGCTAAAACCACGAATCGACCTCCAATCCAAGCTTTATGAACATTAGAATTTCAAACTTCTACTTTCGATGTTTAAACCTATCAAATCACATCCGATTGACTTCAAATTTTGCAAACAAGTTATATTCGCCATTACGGACCTACTCCAACTTGCAGAATCGGATTCCGACCCCGATATCAAAATTTCTATCTTTAGCCAAATGACTCCAAAATGCTCCACGGACATCCGAATTCACTTCCG
Organism: Nicotiana attenuata; assembly: GCF_001879085.1. Taxonomy (NCBI): domain Eukaryota; kingdom Viridiplantae; phylum Streptophyta; class Magnoliopsida; order Solanales; family Solanaceae; genus Nicotiana; species Nicotiana attenuata. Next base: position 96,081 of record NW_017672699.1, on the reverse strand, counting down.
ATCGCGCTCCCAACTCCAAAATCACCATACGGAGCTACTCCCAGATTCGGATTCCCACACGGTCGTCGGTAACAGTGAAATGCACTGCAACCCAAACCAATGAAATTTCTTGCAAAATGCTAACCTCCAAAATAGGCGCCAAAACGCTCCCGGGTCATCCAAAACCCGATCCGGGCATACGCCCAAGTCCGAAATCCTCATACGAACCTGTTGGAACCTTCGAATCCCGATTCCGATGTCACTTAGCCAAAAATCCAATCCTAGCCGATTCTTTCAACTTAAAGCTTCCGAAATTCAATTCTCCTTCCGAATCAACCCCGAACTTTCCGAAATTCAATTCTGACCACGCGTACAAGTCGTAATACCTGAAATGAAGCTGCTCGTGACCTCAAACTGCTGAACGGCGCTCTAGGGCTCAAAACAACCGGTCGGGTCGTTACAAATAAAAATATTTTATGTTATTTGTTTGTTTTCAGTATTATGCTATAGAAATAACAATAATTTTCGTAAGATATTACCATATAAATTCTTATAAATCACAATAAGGTATATGATAACAAAATGGGATCACCAGTCATCAGTTTCAAGAACTTGCATCTTTCGTTAATTATAATTTTATAAGTCAAACTATTAGTTAATAATATTTATATTAATTTTTTAAATTATATATTCAATGATATAGACACACGCCCAAAGCGCGTACCCTAAGACTAGTAATACTCAAAAAGGTCATCCGCACACTTTACACCTTTCCCCCCCTCTAAAATTTTCCTAACCAACTGCCTCCAAAGGGAGACTTCAATTCTATTAACACCAACAAAAACCCAAAAGAGTTAGAAAAAAGATAATGAAAGATCCGGAGAGAAAGGGAAGAGAGGAGAAAAAAAAAGGAAAGGGTGTAACTAAATCTCTTGATTGAAGGCACAAATAATGGATTTAGGAGCCTTTTAAGGTGGATTGTATATATTTTGTAAACAAAACTTGTTTATGTCGGGTAATTAGCTAAACATGAACAATAAGGGTAATAAAATTTTAATAATGTATAGGAATGAAAAAAATCCCATTTTTTGTACCGTTGTATTCAAAGAAACACGTGTAATTTCACGGCAGTCGCTCAACTTTTTTTTTTTTTTTGTGTTTTTCTTCATGGAATTATTGTTAAAAAATTATTATGAAAAAGTGACTCAAATTTTCTTAAAGTTCTACATAAAGTCACTAAACAGTTTTTGCAATAAGAAAATATTTAACTTTGCCTATATATTAAAGTAAATGTCTCCTTTGTTTTCTTAACCTTTACTTTTTGTAATATTCACGGAAAGTTAAGTGATTTTTTTCGTTACAAGATAAAGATAAATTTATGCGTGGTCATTTAATTTTGTGTTTATTACCTAAAAGTTATTTTTTTCCTTTTGTTACAAAAAAATTATTCTTTGCTCTAATTAACATAATAGTCATTTTAACCAGATTTTATAATACTTTCACCTGAAAGTGTTAGTCAGATGTCTCAGTGTGCTAAACCTAAATATGAGTATTTTACTTATTGGATTAATAAATATGGCTTGGCTAATAAATCCATGACCTTTGATTTTAACACTTTTATTAAAAATATTTCATTAAGCATGGTTAAGAACATTGACTTGAGATTTATTCACAATAATATTACTGATAAATTTAATAACGCTACCTATATCTTGAAAATTGACATTAAAAAATTAAATTTACAGATATATTATAAAATAATAAATAAATAATATAAAGTTATTTTAATTAGGCAAAATAGCCTCCTGGCCACTTAAACTTGTACCCGATTGTCATGCCGGTAAATGAACTTTAAAAATTCCCATATAAACACTTAAACTTGAGCATAGGTGAACTAATAAACAACTCCGACCTATGACTCAATCTATGTGGCATCAGTTATTCTTAGTCAGCTGTTGTGCATGTAAGACACGCCTGGCAGGAGCGTGATTGAGGTTTTTTCACTGTCCAACGCTAATAAAACACAAGGGCCCATCTATTTAGAGGGCTTCTTCTTCCTCAATGTTTAACAACCTCCCTTATTGACGCCTAACTAGCTCTGCAACACTCTTCTCTTCAAATTTTTTACAGATTCAAGTATTTTTTTCTTCTCTAAGTTGATATTTTATTCTTCAGGCCAAGAACACAATGGAAAGTCATGTAGTTTGTTGCTGTGGAGTTGACGTTGTTGTGTGCATAACCTGGAAGCCCACCAATCCGGGTAGAAGGTTGTTAGGATGCTCAAATTGTGGTACAACTAGTTCTTGTAATTTTTTCAGGTGGGTTGACCCACCTCATCCAGATTATTACAAACAAGTAATTTTGGGACTACTATCAAGAATTCACATCAATGAGCAGCGAAGGAACAGGGGAAAACAATATGTAATTGTGTTTGTTGTTGTTGTTGCACTGCTCTTTGTAGTGTTATTCTTATCCTAGGACCTTTGTATTGTATGTTTATTCTTAACAAACAATGACAATGTCAAGTGTATGAAGTATTTTGCTGCAATAAAAAGTTGTGCTTGGCATTAACATCTGAACTATTAAACAAGTTCAAAACAAACATTATTGTCAATAGTAGGCCATCAAATCTGCACACTAGTAGAAACCAGTTTACTACTGTGTCTAAAACCAAACAAAACAACATTAACTAAGTTCTAAATATTTCAGATCAAATCTTTCACATAATAACCCACAAATAAGTTCTGATACTAACAGACATAAACTTTCACAAAAAGAAATATTTCTTCAAATTATAATGGTTGAGACAAGTTGAAGTTGGACTGAGATAGGCTCAGGTTTGGTTGAGTTGAAGCAGGAGCTTCAGATTGGCATAGGGTCGCATGAGTTTGTCTCATTCTAGCTTGTTCTTGAAGCTGCCTTTGGGTTACTGCATTTGTTGCTTTCCACCTTAGTCCAGGTGCTCTATATCCAAGATCAATATTGGTCTGGCTAGCATCAATTATTTTCCTAGGATCATGTGTAACTCTGTCCCTTAACCCAAACTACATTCATATAGAAATATAGTTTTAGAACTTAGTATAGTAATTGGACACAACAATTGGATAGAATTTCACATACTTACCCTCTCTATGACTGTCCCTGATTCACCAAACAATATCCAAATCCAGTAGTCCTAGGCCTAGGCCTTCCACCTAAAATTCTAAGAATTTGTTGAGGAGTCCTTGATCTTTCTTCTGTAGTTCCAGATTGTTGAGTTCCTGATCCACCACCACCAGCAGTTCCAGAATTTCTTTGTGTTGCAGATCTTACTATTACAATAGTAGCAGATTGTTGTGTTGCATATCCACCACCATCAGTAGTACCAGAATGACCTCCTGATGCAACTGTTGTAGCCTGGGCATTTCCAGTACTACTCCCAGCACCAACAGTTGAACTTTGCCCTTTCCAAATATAAAAATTCAGCAAAAGACTAAAAAATACTTCAAGCATAAGAAGTATTTGATACTTACCAGGATTGCACAGCCTTTCTTGTTATGCCCTACTGTCTTGCAATGAGAATAGGTCATTGGTGTCCGCTTTCTTGATCTCTTACCAAATTTCTTTATAGGTTCATGTTCAGCCTTTCTTCTATGTTCCTTAGGTCTACCAGGCATTTTAGTAATTTCTGGAGGCTCAATGTTGGGGTTTTGAGTTGGAGGCCACATCTCCATTTTAGTCATAGGTTGTATGTAACAACTGAATGCCTTGAGGTATGTTTCCTTCTTATACCAATGCTCAACATAGTCAGCAGTGCCGTACCTTTAAAAAAATTGCACAAAGTGTATGAGAGCAGGGTATGCCTTTCAGCTGCCACATTCTACATGTGCCCTCCTTCTTTACAAAATCAACTATATGTTTGTAAATTCCTTCTTGGATCTCAAATCCAGTGTCCCCATTCCATTTATATTCATGCTTAGTGGCTCTTATAGATTGCTCTACAATGTACCCCAGTGCCATTGGAGATATATCAGAATTCAACTCTGTACCAAATTCTCTCATTAGTCATCCTTTCCATTACCTTCACTCTGATCTCTTCCAACATGGTTAGGATTGACTTGTGCCTAGAAGTAAGTATCCAACTGTTGAAGGTCTCACACATGTTGTTTTCCACAACATCACACTTACTACAGTCTTTAAAAAAGGCCATGCACCATGACTGTTTGGGATCTCTAAGCAAGTCTTCTATTATCTTATTGCCACCCAATTCTGCCAACTCATCTAGTTTAACCTTCACAAATGCTTCAAATGAAGCTCTTGCACAACCCCAGAACTTCATCCTTCTTTCCTTACCACCCCAAATTTTCTTCCAGTTGCTCCATATATGCCTTGCACACATTTTATGCTCAGCATTTGACATCAATTCAGATACAGCTTGAACAAGTCCCTTGAACAACAAAAATATACTATTAGAGTTCATCCAATGCAATCTTAAATATTAAAGTAAACAATGAGATTAAAACAATACACATACCTTCTGCATATCAGACATAATTGTTAGTCATTCACCTTCAGATTTTGTCAGTTTCAAGTCCTCCATTAGACACCTAAAAAACCAGGACCAACTGTTCTTGGACTCTTTCTCAACCACTGCCCAAGCAACAGGGTACATCTTTTCATTACCATCTTAGCAATGCATGACAATAGCTCACCTTTACACACTCCCTTCATAAATGCACCATCAAATCCAATTACTCTTCTACGCCCTTCTAACCAACATGTTTTCAAAGCATGTAAATAAATGTATATCCTTACAAAGACTTCTTTACCATGATCTATTTCTTTTGAAGTCATCACCACAACAGTGTTGCCTAGGTTAGTAGTTCTTATCATGTCAGCATAATCATAAATTCTAGAAAACTCCATTTTGTAATCACCTAAATACTTATCCATTACCTTATGTCTAGCATTGGCACATACTGTTTTTCCTACATACACACCATACTTAATCCTTATCCACTCTTGCAACTTCTTGAGCTTTATGTCAAGCTGATTAATGATCTTATCTTTGTAATATTTAACTATCCAAGCTCTGTTAGCAAGCTTGTTCCTTGTGACTGGGAAGCATGAACGGACAAGGTAGTATGTGTTAACGATGATGTTCTGTGTATGGCCCTGTAAACTACCTAAAATATGCCATTTACATTTACTAGAGTTCAAACATCTTGCCCTGACCCTATTCCTCTCATTTGGTCTCAACTTTAACCGAACTCTCCTTTGTACTGCATAGTTTGGCAAAGCAGATTTAAATTGTCTAACATTTTCAAAGACCATTCCCAGTTGGAAAATAATTTTCTTACAGTTAGGGTTAAAGTAGACCTTTCTACTGTATCTTCTAAGAGGAAGGTTACGTACCTCATCATCTGCATCTGCATCTACATCATCATCAGTACTATCCTCACTCCCTGGATATGAACTTGTGACGACCCAAAGGGGTCATCACCTGCTTTAATTAATTATGTGCTTTTGAGGCCTTGAAAACCTCATTTAGAGTCACCTCGATTTGCGTGCGCAGTCCGGGCGCGTAGCCGGAAAGCTTAAATATGAAATTATGTGAAAAATACTAAATTTTGATGTTAAAATGAATAAATTTGACTTTGGTCAACATTTTTGGTAAACGGAACCGGACCCGTGATTCGATGGTCCCGGAGGGTCCGTAGGAAAATATGGGACTCGGGCGTATGCCCGGAATGGAATTCCGAGGTCCCGAGTCCGAGAAAGAAATTTTTAAAAGAAATTGTTTTTCTAAAATTGTTAAGGAAAAATTGAAATGATATTTGATTGGGATGTGTTGGTATCGGGCCCGTATTTTGGTTCCGGCGCCCGGTACAGGTCTTATATGTGAATTAAGATATTTCTGTAAAGTCTGGTTAAAATCGGACGTCGTTTGACGTGTTTCGGACTTGAAATCCTAAATTTGAGACTTAATGAAGTTTGAGGAAAAACTCTTGATTTTGAGGTTTGATTCATTGTTTTTGATGTTATTTTGGCGATTTGATCGCACGGATAAGTTTGTATGATGTTGTTGAGTTAGTTCATGTGTTTGGTTAGGAGCCCCGAGGGCTCAGGTGTGTTTCGGACGTGTTTCGGAATGGTTTGTGGCTTGGAAAAGTTGCAGAAAATAGCAGTTCTGGTGTCTAGGGATTTAGTGCTATGCGATCGCATAGTAAGTCCCGCGATCGCATAGTGTAAAACTTCAGGGTCCCGTTTTGTTCTATGCATTCGCATGCATCTCTCCGCCATCGCGCAAGGTTAAGTCTGAGAGGTCCTTCTTTTGTTCTATGCGATCGCACTGTCTACTCCGCGATCGCGATGTGTTAGCCCCCAGCCTTCCTTTCCTTCTATGCGATCGCATGGTATAGTCTGCGATCGCAACGCTCAGCCCTAGTTATTATATGTGATCACATCCTTTGGTCCGCGATCGCGTAGGCCAAATTCGCCCAGTTATTTTAAATGTTCAGAAACAGTAGCCATTCGGGATTTTCCTAAAACTTCTCAAACTCTTTTTCCTCCAAGGTTCTAGGGCGACTATTGAAGCATCCTTTCACCATTAACTCGTGGGTTAGTAATCTTTAACTCGTTTTCTTCATTTTCCATCAACATCTATTGAAATCCTAGGCCTAAAACATGTGATTTAAGGTAGAAAATTGGGTATTTGGGTAGAGTTAGGGCTTTTTGATTTTTCTTGATTTATACCTCGTTTTGGGGTCGAATTTGAAAACAAGTTATATATTTGGGCTCGTGGGTGAATGGGGGATTTGATTTTGGTCCGAACCTTGTGTTTTGACCAAGCGGGCCCGGGGTCGATTTTTGAGTTTTTGGAAAAAATGATGGAAAAGCTATAATTAGGTATTGGGTTCGTATTGTTTAGCATTTATTGATGAATTGAAGTCATTATTGTATAGATACAATTGATTTGGAGCTGAATTCGAGAGGGAAGGCGGTTATTGAGGATTGAATTGGCCGTGGAAGTTTGAGGTAAGTGTTTGGTCTAACCCTAGCTTGAGGGATTAGGAGTTGAGTCTTATTTGCTAATTGCTTCTTGTTGAGTACGACGTATATGCATGGTGACGAGTATCTATACGTTGGTGTCGAGCATGACCGTGAGTCTTAAATTGATAGTTGTTGTGTTCTTAAATGACACTTCGGATGCTTTAAATTGATGACTCTTGATATTGAGTAGAGATTTAGTTTATTCTCTTGGACGTTATTTATGCTTGAGTACTAGTATTGATCGAGCTGAGTAAGAGTTGAGCTAGGATTTGGTTATAGCTGATTCTCCCTTGCCGGGATGGTTATTTTGATATTGTTGTTTCCTTGCCGAGAAATTATTATTATATTGCTTTTGTTTTACTTGCCAGAATTTTATGGTGACTTTGTGTTGAAATGAAATGGGAGCGGGTGGTACGCCTACCACAAGTTATTGATTGAAATGGGAGCGGATGGTACGCCTACCACAAGATATTGATGAAATGGGAGCGGGTGGTACGCCTACCACGAGTTATGATAAAATGGGAGCGGGTGGTACGCCTACCATAAGATATTGATGAAACGGGAGCGGGTGGTATGCCTACCACGAGTTATGACGAAATAGGAGCGGGTGGTACGCCTACCACGAAATTTGATGAAATGGGAACGGGTGGTACGCCTACCACAGAAATATTGAGAAATGGGATCGGGTTGCACGCCTGCAACGAGATGTGTACTGACAGTGAAATCTGCTTTTATTTTCCTTATCCGTGTTAGAGTTAATTTATGGATGTTCCTTATTATTCTCTTAATATTCTGTATTATCTGCTATTCCCGAAGCATGTTCCCCTCCCATTTAAAATGTTTATTCTTGCTATATTTCTCGCTGTAGATGTGTGTGTGTGTGTGTGTGTGTGTGTGTATATATATATATATATATATATATATATATATATATAGCTGCACAGATTTATGTGGTAGTCCTGTCTAGCCTCGTCACTACTTCGCCGGGGTTAGGCTAGGCACTTACCAGCACATGGGGTCGGTTGTGCTGATACTACACTTTGTGCTCTTTTGCACAGATCCAGGTACCGGACAGCAGCAGTAGTTCGGGAGCTAGTGTTCAGTCCACGAGATTCCCGAGGTAGTCCTGTAGGCGTCCGCAGGCCCGGCATCTCCTCTATCTTTATTTATGATCTGTTTCCTTTTGTATCCGAGACAAACTTTATTCCTTGTTTCAGACGGTTGTATGTAGCACTCTTAGATAGTCCGTGAATGTTGTGACACCAGTCCTGGGTGGAGGCATATGTGGATTTTCCTTATTATTTTGGTTTACTTCGTTTAAGTCTTCCGCTAAATTATGAATTTCGCTGTTGTTTAATTATTTATCTCCTGTTAGTTTAATTGGTAAACATAGATTTAAAATAAAAGTATTATGGATTCTAAATGTGTGACTTGTCTAGGTTCTACGAGTAGGCGCCATCACGAGCCCCCGAGGGTGGAAAATCCGGGTCGTGTCAGAACTGTCTAGGTACTGCTCATCGCCTCCCAATTTACGAGCATATTTAGCAGTCTTGTCCTTGTAAATGTCTTCAAATCCAGGATCAATGCCTACAGGGCCACTAGATAGCTCATCTACATTAACATCACTAGATCTCTCTTTTCAGTTCTTCTTATTTACTTTGGTCTGTCTAGCAGCAACAAGGTCAGCTTCTATATCATTTGTCTCTCCAACAACATCCTCATCAGCCTCATAAAGTGAGTCATCTATATCCTCTTTAACATAAACACCCTCATATTCACCATCCTCACTCCCAGTATTACTATCAAATTCATCACAATCTGAATCTGTGGCTAGATGAAAGTTGTAGAACTCCCCTTCATCCCCAACAAAATCTTCTATATTAGCAGCCCTCCCTTTACCCTTCCCCTCAGTGAAACAACCGCTATTTATATCATTGGTAGTGAGTTTATTGCCATAGCATTAGCTCTACTTGTTTTCCCCTGTGACACTTCACTAAAGCCAGTTGTTTGGTCATATGGGATATCACTGGGTCCATACCACTACTTAACATTTCATCCAATTCAATATCAACACATTGTATATTAACAGTGTGACATAAATAAACATCAATAAAATCCCCATCACGAAGGTCTTTACAGAATTCTAACACATCAGCATTATACTTAATAAATTGAAATGGTCCTTTTTTATTGACTCGGCATGCAAATTTCTCCACATCTAAGTACCCCATATTATTTGCCCATTAGTTGAATTGAATAACATGCAACAATCAGTGTCATCGGTGACAATAGAAGGCCATGTTATGCCATTTTCATACCACATTAATAGGCCAGCTACCAGTTGTCCCTGATGGTGAATTGTAATTTCACAAGAACAGCCATCCTGCCTCACAATGCCTATGAAAATAACAAAAGATAAGTCCAAATCAGTAAATATTCAAAAGAAAGATAAAATATTGTTTGAAAAAGAACAAGTAAATGCGGGAAAAGAATCCTAACTTTATCATTTTAAGAGACAAAAATTTTCGATATGATAAAAAAACCTCTAATTTTTTATCCCTATATGCCAAATAAGCGATGGAACCGACAAAATCCAGAGAAAAAGAAGAATATAGTATGTTATTCCAAAAAGCCCTAATTTTAAACCCCAAATAACGAAAGAACCATTGCATGTATACAAAACATTATTCTACAATGACCAACTTCAATAAAAAAAATAAAAATACAAGAAAATAACCAGAAATTTCATGAAATACAATAATCGGACCTTTAATGACTTCTATGTTTCTGGTGGAGGATAAATGGACGGTACACGATTGTCTCAGATTCTTGTTTTGAGATTGATTTTGAAAGAAAAAGGCATAAACACAACCTTCAGATAATCTAATGCAATCCTATGACAACGTTCACTCCATTTTGAGAAGACGAGTGAAAATGTTAGAGGGGAATTGAGAGATACGACTAAAAAAAATGAAAATGAAATTAGTGTTTTAGGGCAAAAATAAATGGAAAATATCGGTACTTAGTGAGTTTTCCCGCCTAACTGTCACGACCCGGATTTTCCCACCCTCAGGGGTCGTGATGGCGCCTACTCGTAGAAGCTAGGAAAGCCAAAAATCATAACCTCCTGCCTACTTTATTTTAAATCCTTTTACCAATCATGACAACAAGCGTTAAATATTTAAATGACAGCGGAATATGAAATTAAAGAGGAAGACTTAAATTAGACAAGCTGAAAAATAATGCGGAATTCAATATGTGCCTCTACCCAAGAACTAGTGTCACATCATCCACGAACTAGTAAGAGTACTAAATACAATCGTTTGAAAGAAATATAACATTGTTTGTCTCGAAAACATGAGATAACAAAATAAGATATAAGATAGAGGAGACGCCAGGCCTGCGGACGCGTGCAAGGCTACCTCGGAGTCTCGATGGACTGAAGGCTGGCTCCCGAGCTACTACTGTTGTCCGGGCGATCTGTGCAAAAGAGCATAGAGTGTAGTATCAGCACAACCGACCCCATGTGCTGGTAAGTGCCTAGCCTAACCTCGGCGAAGTAGTGAAAAGGCTAGGACCGGACTACCAAATAAACCTGTGCAGTTATATAATGTACAACGGAAAGTAAAGCAGGTATAAGCAAGTAAGGATGGGAGGGGGAAACATGCTTCGGGGAATAACAAGTAAAGCAGAATATCAAGAGAACCATATAGGAACCAAAATCCAACTACTAGCAAGAATAAGGAAAACAAAGGCAGATTTCACTTTCTTTTCACATCTTGTTGCAGGCGTGCAACCCGGTCCCATTTCATTAAATCTCGTGGTAGGCGTACCACACGCTCCCATTTTATTAAATCTCGTGGTAGGCGTACCACCCGCTCCCATTTCATTAAATCTCGTGGTAGGCGTACCACCCGCTCCCATTTCATTAAATCTCGTGGTAGGCTTACCACCCGCTCCCATATCATTAAATCAACAGTTCTTCCAAAAGAAATTTACTCCAACAAGCGCAACAAATAATACGAATTCATAAGACAACAAGTACACAATAATTATGACTCACTAAGGAAAACAAGTAATGACAAGTAGAAATTAATTATGGACTTTAAGGAGTAAATAGGCAATTTAATATTTAGTATGCTAAATGTCAAGTAGCAATTAAGTCACATAAACATGTAGCAATTATAGCATAAATTCCAGGCATAATGTTGAGCAAGGATACCTCGAGCCAATAATAACAAGTAACAGAATAAAGGAAAATGCCAACATAAAGAATCACAGTAATAGTGGAATAAGACAATTAATGCACTGGAACCGATAACAACAAGAAAATCAGTAAATAAAAGTAAAGGACAACATAACTCAATTACCAGCAAGAATCAGGAAAATCAAAGACAAGTGCACGACTTCACCCTTCGTGCATTTACTCTCGTCCTCACCAAGCAATAATATAATGAAAACGTGCACGACATCACCCTTTGTGCTTTTACTCTCTTTCCTCACCAAAGCAATTAGAATAATAAAATGTGCACGGCATCACCCTTCATGCTTTTACTCTCTTTCCTCACATATAATCAATAGAATTGGCACGGAATGGTACATCATGCGGCACGGCATCACCCTTCGTGCTTTACACTCTTTCCTCACAATAGCAAACAATGCACGGCACCACCCTTCGTGCTTTAACACTCTTCCTCACCCAAACAACAATCACAAACAGGGGCAAGGGAATAAGGAAGAACATGTAGGAATCCCGGTAAGGGAACAACAATTTAACAATTAAATCCCGACAAGGGAGCAACAAGTAAATAATCAAATCCCGGCAAGGGAACAACAATTAACTAATTCAATCCCGGCAAGGGAACATTTCAATAACTCTTCTCGACCTTTCACTTGTACTTCATAACTCACTTTACCACTTGAGCCAATGCTCCAAAGGGTTCAATCATCTCATATAATTTCACAATTAATAATATAACTCGAGCCAATGCTCCAAAGTGTTCAAAGGTCTCAATTCCTTCCACAAACTTTTCACAACAACTAGGAATCATCAGCAAAGCATGAAGAATACAACGAAACCATGAAAATCACAATATAAGACTCACGGTCATACTTGACACCAACGTATAGATACTCGTCAACATGCCTTTATGTCGTATTCAACAATTATCACATAGCAAATAGGACTCAACTCCTAATCCCTCAAACTAAGGTTAGACCAAACACTTACCTCGATGCCTTGAACACAACTCAAGCCTCAAGTTTAGCTTTATCCCTTGATTCCACCGTCAATTCGCTCGTATCTAATCACAAATTACTTAATTACATCAATAAGTGCTAAATGAATCAACCCCAATGCATGAAGATGAGTTTTCCAAAGTTTTACCCAAAAAGTCAAAAATCGCCCCCGAGCCCACGTGGTTAAAACCCGAGGTTCGAACCAAAACCCGATTACCCATTCCCCCACGAACTCAAATATATAATTTGTTTTGAAATCGGACCTCAAATCGTGGTCCAAATCCACAATTTTTGAAAAACCTAGGTTCTACCCAAAACACCCAATTTCCCCCATGAAAATCATTGATTTTAAGTTGAAACCATGTTTAAAGATGTTAAGGAATGAAGAAAATAAGTTAGAAATCACTTACCAGCGTTTAGGAGAAGAAAGGTTGTTTGAAAAATCGCCTCTTATGTTTTTAGGGTTTTGAAAAGTGAAAAATGACTGAAAATCCCGTGCATTTATACCCCTCTGATACTACCTGTGTGGACCGCACAAAAAGGACCGCGGCCACACAGGCCTCCCTCAAGACCTGCAGATCATAGCCCCATGCGGACCGCACAAAGCCGACCGCGGCCGCACAGCACCCACTGCGGACCGCTAAAAGGCGACCGCGGCCGCACGCGATTCCTCGCGGGCCGCTCAAGAGGATCCAGAGACCTGCAATATTTCTTGAACCTGCAACATCTGATCTTTTAAGTCTAAGGCATCCCGGAACCTACTCGAAACTCACCCGAACCCTCAAAACTCTAATCCAGGTATACGCACAACCTCAAAAATATCCTACGGACTTATCCGTGCGATTGAATCGCCAAAATAACATCATAAACATCGAATTAAGCCTCAAAATCCAAGAATTCTTTCAAACATCATAAGACATCAAATTTTTCCAATTTAGGTCCGAATCACGTCAAACGACGTCCGTTTTCTACCAAATTTCACAGAAACATCTTAAATCGTATATAAGACCTGTACCGGGTGCCGGAACCAAAATACGCGCCCGATACTAACATGTTTTAATCAAATTTCATTTTCAATTTCCTTAAACAATTTCAGAAAACAATTTCTTTCAAAAATTTATTTCTCGGGCTTGGGACCTCAGAATTCGATTCCGGGCATACGCCCAAGTCCCATATTTTCCTACGAACCCTCCGGGACGTCAAATCACGTGTCTGAGTCCGTTTACCCAAAACGTTGACCAAAGTCAAATTTATTCATTTTAACATCAAAATTTAGCATTTTTCATAGAATTTCACATTTAAGCTTTCTGGCTACGCGCCCGAACTGTCGTCCTCATAAGACAAGTCCTTCTCCAACTAGACAGTGCTGAATCTAACACGTGGGCTCGATCGTCGTGATACCTCCGAAGCATGGACACATGAAATACTAGATGCACGGCTGATAAGCTCGGCGGCAAAGCAAGTCTATAAGCCACCTCTCCCACTCGGTAAAGAATCTCAAACGGACCAATGAACCTAGGGCTAAGCTTGCCCTTCTTCCCAAATCTCATCACGCCTTTCATAGGCGACACTCGGAGCAATACCCGCTCACCAACCATGAAAGCCACATCTCGAACCTTGCGATCTGCATAGCTCTTTTTCCTGGACTGAGTTGAACGGAGCCTATCCTGAATGATCCTGACCTTGTCCAAGGCCTCCTGAACCTGATCTGTACCCAACAACCGAGCCTCTCCCGGCTCAAACCATCCAACCGGAGACCGATACCGCCTACCATATAAAGCCTCATAGGGAGCCATCTTGATGCTCGACTGGTAGCTGTTGTTGTAGGCAAACACCGCTAAGGGCAAGAACTGATCTCGCGAACCTCCAAAGTCAATAACACAAGCTCGGAGCATATCCTCCCAAATCTGAATAGTCCGCTCGGACTGACCGTCCATCTGGGGATGAAATGTTGTTCTCAACTCAACCCGTGTGCCCAACTCTCGCTGAACTGCTCTCCAGAAGCGCGAGGTAAACTGCGTACCCTGGTCCAAAATGATGGATACGGGCACACCAAGATGGCGAACAATCTCCCGAATATAGATCTCATCTAACCTCTCAGAAGAATAGGAGACTGCCATAGGAATGAAATGCGCTGACTTCCTACTCAGAGCATCGGCCACCACATTGGCCTTTCCCGGATGATATAGAATGGTGATATCATAGTCCTTCAACAACTCCAACCACCTCCTCTGCATCAAATTAAACTCCTTTTGCTTGAGCAAGTACTGAAGACTCTTGTGATAAGTGAACACCTCACATGCCACGCCATACAGATAATGCCTCCAAATCTTCAATGCGTGAACTATGGCTGCCAACTCCAAATCATGAACCGGATAGTTCTTCTCATGAATCTTCAACTGCCTCAAAGCATAGGCAATGACCTTGCCATCCTGCATCAAGCTCCAAGCCCAACACGGGAAATATCACAATAGACTGTATAAGACCCTGAACCTGTGGGCAAAACCAACACCGGTACCGTAGTCAGAGCTATCTTGAGCTTCTGAAAGCTCGCCTCACACTCCTCCGACCATCTGAACTGGGCACCCTTCTGGGTCAATCTGGTCATTGGGGCTGCAATGGATGAAAACCCCTCCACGAACCGTCGATAGTAGCCTGCCAACCCCAAGAAACTCCGGATCTCTGTAGCTGATGCTGGTCTAGGCCAGTTCTTGACTGCTTCTACCTTCTTTGGGTCCACCTGAATACCCTCTACTGATACAACATGACCCAGATATGCAACTGAACTCAGCCAGGACTCACACTTGGAGAACTTGGCATATAATTGACTATCCCTCAGAGTCTGAAGAACCACTCTAAGGTGCTGCTCGTGCTCCTCCTGACTACGGGAATATATCAATATGTCATCAATGAAAACTATCGCGAATGAATCCAAATAAGGCCTGAACACTCTGTTCATCAAGTCCATGAAAGCTGCTGGGGCATTTGTCAACCCGAATGACATAACCAAGAGCTCATATTGCCTGTACCGAGTGCGGATGGCTATCTTAGGGACATCGGATGCCCTAATCCTCAACTGATGGTAGCCATATCTCAAGTCAATCTTGGAAAATACCCTGGCACCCTGAAGCTGGTCGAACAAATCATCAATCCTCGACAATGGATACTTATTCTTGATCGTTACCTTGTTCGATTGCCGGTAATCAATACACATTCTCATCGACCCATCATTCTTCTTGACAAATAACACCGGCGCACCTCAAGGTGAGACACTGGGTCTAATGAAACCCTTCTCAAGCAAATCCTGCAACTGTTCCTTTAACTCTTTCAACTCAGGCGGGGCCATACGATACGGCAAAATAGAAATGGGATGAGTGCCCGGAGCCAAATCAATGTAGAAATCAATATCCCTGTCGGGTGGCATACCCGGCAGATCTGAAGGGAAAACATCAGGAAACTCACGAACAACGGGCACAGAATCAATAGAAGGGACCTCAGCACCAGAATCACGAACATATGCCAAATAGGCCAAACACCCCTTCTCGACCATACGCCGAGCCTTCACATACAAGATAACTCTGCAGGTAGAATGACCAGGAGTCCCTCTCCACTCTAAACGAGGCATACCCGGTAAAGCTAAGGTCACAGTCCTGGCATGACAGTCCAAGATCGCGTGGTAAGGTGATAACCAGTCCATCCCCAATATAATATCTAAGTCAACCATATCTAAAAGCAACAAATCTACATGGGTCTCAAGACCTCCAATCACAACTATACATGATCAATGAACACGATCCAACGCAATAGAATCACCCACCGGTGTAGACACATAAACGGGAATACTCAATGAATTACTAGGCTTGACCAGGTGTCGACGTCCCGTTTTTCCTTGCGGAATCGGGTTCACGATATTCGGGAAGACAAGTCTTATCCCGTTTGGGAACTGGGTTTTTGGAGTTTGGAGAGTCGCCACCTAATGATTATTGTGCATTAGGACACTTTTAGAAGAATTAAAGATGCAGACCAGAGTTTTGGGTAAGGGCTTGAAATTATCTCGAGGGGAAGGTGTTAGGCACCCCTCATGATCCACTAGTGTGGTTCCCGGCCATGCTACAATTGTGACTTTAAGTGCAAATGCGAATAAACTAACAAGTATAACAGAAAGCACAAAAAGGTTAAAAGAAGTGCTGAAATTCAGAAAGGGAGCAGTTTGGTTGTAAAAGAAATGTGCAAGTAGAGGGAAGAAGTCAAGCAATTAGTGCAAGCAAACCAAGAATCGTGTGAGAAAAAGAAGTTGAAAGTGCAGTCGCTTTTGAAGTTCTAAAAAAATTGTTAAAACTAATAAAAGGAGAGGGGAGTCCTAGGTTTATACATTACATGGATCATTCGCACAACACTGGTACCCAATTGTACACATAGTGTTATCGTGTAATCATAATCTCCATGTCTACCCTTCCCACCCCGTTAAGGTATTAAAGCGCGGAACGGTATCGTTTACTTATCGCATGCTACTACCCGTCCCAATCCTATCAGTTCTGGGGTATTAGGACTTCTAATCCTAAAAGGAAAGAAAGGGATGGAGGCTTTTGTGGAGTTTAAAGGATAAAATTCTAGCTCGACATTCAAAACAAGTATCAAATAAAGGGAAGAATAAACAAGCAAATACGGCTCAAATAAACCCTAGAAATCAAATAATCATATAGTTTAGCATGCCTTGACAAATACTGATTTGGTCTTAGATTAAAATTAAGCAGTACTGATTTTAGAAGATGATCATGCAGAAGAGTCTTGAAGAAAAAGGGTATGCTGCAGACGTTTAGAAACTAGTTCAAAAGGGAAAACAAACTGCCTAACTGTAGTTAAACACAAAAAAAAGAAAAGTTTTGAAAATTCCAGAAGGGACAGAGTTATCTAAAGAAAAGAGTGAGTTGTGGAACTGATTTAAAATGACGCGTTCAAAAGATAGGAATTGAGTTGGAAAACACGTTTAGGCAGAATATGAGAAAGAAGGAGTTTCAGAAAAGATATGCCAGTTAAAGAAATAGATTTTAGGGAAAAGTATACACTGATTTGAAACAAGTTTTATTAGAGACTATGTTTTGGAAAACATGTACTGACTTAGGCGTATAAGAAACGGCTAATCAATTGCTACTGCTGTTAGACAGGCTAAGCGAGTTTGGTTCAAAAGAAGCTCCTATGGACATGATATCTACAAGTTATTGATTACCGAACTTGTTAATAAACTCGTGGACGGATGCTTGTTTATTAAACCTAAAGTTTGCCTAATGTCATGCGCATGCACATCCTATAGGCATGACACCTATAAATTTGCAGAAAATTAACTCCTATAGGCAGGATTTCTATATGCATAATTGCAGAAAGTGAGTGTTAAGTCCTATAGACATGCTTTCTATGTGATTAAAACGGTCCTATAGGCAGGATCTCTAGATGGTTAAATAATAAAGTCCTAAGATCATGATTTCTACCCTTTTGATGCAAGATAGTAAAGATCCCTCCCACATCGCTTTACTATACTCCCCGAGTTTATAAAAGTTATTACAGAATGTAGAAAAAATACATCAGAGGCTAACAGCTAGATCCGAGCATCCTAATTCAACCTTAATGTCTAATAATATGCAATTGAGACACTCCCGGGATCCAGATTCCAGAAGCCTTCTCTTTACCCAGGGTGTTTCAAAGTTTCAAGGAATCTCAGGGATTCCCGGCATTGCTTACACCCAAGATACCATTAGAATAGAAACAGTGCAGTGTGGAAGAGCCAGCTCTCAGGCATCCAAGTTTAGAGGGAGCTCAGGGGGTCCTAAAGCATGGCTTGCAAGAGAGGGGCAAAACTTAATAGCTAAGAGTAAGTGCAAAGTGAAAGGGGGATTGGGGAGCCATGACAGGTTGTGGTCATACCTAGCCACAAAGTAGGCTGGCACACCCCTGATCACCTGCTTGGTCAAACACATTAAGAGCAGACCCTTGAAGGTCAGACCAGAGTCTGGACAGTGATTAGGACACTGCCAGACCCAAGTCTAAAGCTCAAAAACACATAAAGGGGGAAAGGGAATGGGAACTGATTGAGTTTGGGATTCAAAGAATCCAATTCAGAATCATGGACAACAATATTAGAGGTTGTCATGCCCGAACCATAATTCACATATAAAGGGGTATAAGGGTTTGGGATTCATAAAGTATCAAATTCATGACAAGCAACTGACAGGATGCATACATAATTTAAATACTGAATTACAAAGGAAAGGGGGAACATGTTACGATATGCTAGAAACAAATGTCAACTAAAAGAATTGGACAGAAGTGGACAGAAGTAAACACATTGTGGTGGAGACATGTAAACTAACTGAGACATACCAGTAGAGAAGCAAAAGAGTGTAGGAGAAAGTAGAGTAAACAAAGTCCACAGCAACACAAGTAACAAAAAGAGACTTTTTAAGTGAAAGTGACTTGTGAACTCAGATTGCATTCTGTGTTCGTGTGTGTTCAAAGAGAAGGGAGGAGAGTATTTATAGTTTGAAATGAGGCAGGGAACAAGGTAAGAAAATAAACATGTATCAATTAGAATCAATCAGTAGCGGAAAATCCCTTTAATTGAGGAATTCAAATTTGAACGGTAAAGGGCAAAAGTTTTTTTAAGGAAGGAGATCAAGTAAGCATATTGTGCATAGCATACAAATAAAGGGTAAATACATAGAGGTTTTAATTAAGGAAAGAAAATTTTGAAATACACGGTCAAGTAAATAAGGCAAGGACAAAGTAAATCAATTGGTACGTAGTAAATCAGGGAAACGGGGATTCAAAATTGCCCCTGAACCAAGTCAAAAATAGGGGAATCGAAAGGTTAAAAAGAGTTTTCAAATAAAACAAGGAAAGAATCAATCATGCTTACACAAAGAAGTCTGAAATTAGTCCTGAATCTATGGTTATTTTAGAGGGACATTCAGCGTGTATAAAGAGCGCACTAACATTAGGCATGCGAGGTTAAACCAATTTAGAGATGAGAACCAGAAAAAACACATAGCAGATAACCTTAGAAGAAACATTCAGAAACCTCAAAAGAAACCAAGATTCCTGACATGCAAGTTCTAGAATGTCATAAAAGGTCACAGAGATATGCAGACATGCACCAACAGAAACAAGAGAAAACCACGAGCGTTAAGACAAAGGTAGGCAAGAACATGATCAGCGGAACTTTAGAAACAAAATTAAAGCATGAGCCTGAACACATATAGCAAAAAGTAAGTCAACAACCTAGGCTAGCATGTGAACACAGAATGTAAAAGAATCTCTGTAGAAATCCGGTAAGAAACAAGAGAACAGCCTCGAACATAATAGGAAATAAAACAACGAGCATAAACACACATAAGGGAGAGTAAAAGAATCAGAAAAAATTTTAGGAGCCATTTTCAGAAAACCCTAAAATTGATTTGAACAGTTTTGAAAATGGAAATTTGGGGAAAAACTCTAAAATGTTACCAACAGCGTAGATCTAGCACAGATCTAAAAGAATAAACGAAAATGAACCTCGAATAGGCTAGGGCTTCTGAGAACCCTAAAGGACGAGAAAGGCTTGGAAGTCACGAGAACGGATCTGAGTTGATAAGGTCGAATTCAGGCTCAAGAGGCCAAGATATGCCGGAGCAAAGCCGGAAACAGCCAAAGAATCTCGAATCGACCAAGGTCTGGATGAAGACCCTTGAGGTCTAGCCTCGAATCTTCAGTGAGCAGGCGTGTGGGAGCAATAGGTCGTGAGTAGAGGTCGTCCATGGTTAGATTAGCCATGGATTCCGGTGATCTGAGGTCGAAGAGGGGGTAAGCAGCTATTAGGGTTTCAGGTGGGTGAGAGCGTTTGAGAGAGACGAGGGATTAGAGGCGGCGGTCTTTGAGAAAATGGGGAGGGTTTGGGGGGTCGTTTAGAGTTAAAAATGGTAAGGGGGAGCCTGGGCCATTGATCAAAATGATCAACGGCTCAGATTAAAAGGGACACGGGCCGGTTCGGGTGATTGGGTCTTGGGTCGAGTGGATTCGGAAATTGGGTTAGGGAATTGGGTTCAATTTGGGGCTGAGATTGGGGCCCAATTCCGGTTAAAATTGAAATGCAAAAAGGGCTAACTTTTAAATAGCCATTTTTCCCTTGTTTAATTTATAGAAAATAGCAAAATAATTTCTGGAAGTAAATCAAACGTGCTAAAATGATTAGTAATACATAATTATCAAATTAAAATACTGGGGCCAATTTTATAAATATAATTACAATTAAATCTTAAAAGGGGCTAATATTGCAATTATGTGCGATTTAATTTTAAAAAATACTAAATAAATTCGTAAAAAATATGCAAAAATCATGTTAGCCATATTTGGTGTAAATATGAGAATAAAAAATAGGTTGTCCACCAAAATGATAACTTTGGGAATAATTATTGGATTTTATGGTATAAATATAGGCAATAAATTGGTTTTAAAAATCATTAAAAATTTGGTAAAGTACCAAAACTCTTGTGTGTGCTCATATATGCACATATATGTTATTTTGAAAGTAATTTGGGTATAAAAAATATTTAGGAAAAAATTGGGTATCAACAGCTGCCCCTCTTTACCCGGGAAGGATGAAAGAGTTGTCGGGTTAAGATATGATGGCCAATTTTGACCGAAAGCGGCAATTTGAAAAGAATTTGACCGAGCTCTGGTTTCCGAGCTGCCTACATATCCCTCGTTTTATAGGAATCAGGGCGTATGTAGTTCAGGAACCATTGACGGAACATGCCGATGGAGATTCGAAAAGAGACAGACACGATGTTTAGGGTGGCAAGAAGTATTTGAAGTTTGATCGGCTGCGGGAACCGGAGTGGGATCGCTCCTGCTAAGACGGCCGTTGCTAGCCGGTGTACCTGCAAGTGAGCAATATAGGCGTATATCGTGCATAAACTTAAACGTGATGCAAGTGCCCATTGGACCATGAATGTTGTCTTCGGACGGTTAGGATGACGTCCTCAGACCATGATGTCCTGGGCCATGAAGCGCAAAATTAAAGGATTCGCAGTCTATGAGATGACGTTCTCGGGCCATTATGATGGTGCCTCCGAACCATGATGCCGTTGAATAATGATGTGCAAGATATAAAGTGGGGTCCTCGGGCCATGGCATGGTGTTCTCGGGCTATGAGGATGATGCCCCTGAACAGTGACGTCTTCGGACAGTTTTGGCGATATTTCAGCCCATGAAATGCAGGATTTGGCGGTATTTCAGCCGATGAAAAAAATGTAAATGGCGATATTTCAGCCGACAGAAATTTAAATAAAGCAGGCGATGTTTCAGCCGATGCAAAAATGTAAATGGCGATATATTAGCCGACAGAAATTTAAATAAAGCAGGCGATGTTTCAGCCGATGCAAAAAATGTAAATGGCGATATTTCAGCCGATTGCAAGACGTAAGTAAAAGGCAGCGATATTTCAGCCATCCAAGAGAAATAAAGTGGCGATATTTCAGCCATGCAGGAAAGATAAGGTGGCGATATTTCAGCCATGCAAGACGTAAGTAAAGGTGGCGATATTTCAGCCATGCAAGAAAGATAAGGTGGCGATATTTCAGCCATGCAAGTGGAGGTAGAGCTTAACCTCGGAAGGCAGAAAGGTAGCCTTATGCAGATAATGCAGGATGAGACAGTGCTTAGTCTCGGAAGGCAGAAAGGTAGCCTTATGCAATGCAGATGATGCAGATGGAGACAATGCTTAGTCTCGCAAGGCAGAAAGATAGCCTTATGTAGATGATGCAGATGGAGACAACGCTTAGTCTCGGAAGGAAGAAAGATAGCCTTATGCAGATAATGCAGATGGAGACAACGCTTAGTCTCGAAAGGCAGAAAGGTAGCCTATGAAATGCAAGAAAATAAAAGGACAGATAGTAGTGAGATTTCTTAGCTGATTGCTGATCACGATGTCGTGACTGTCAAGGAGGTTGTGTGTGGACAATAATTACGGACGAGTGATGATTCTGAGAAGTTTCGTCTTTGAGGAATATGCGTACGTAAATATACCTGACGAGTGCCTCCATCCAAAGAGAAATCGTGAGTTTTGTAAGGGGGAAAGTTCCCCTGGCTTCCGGCATTGCGTATCATTGGGGTAGCGTTGCTAAACAGCAGCAATTTGAACAATAATTATGCATGATTTAGTAAATATAACGTAAGTAGAAAAAATAGTTTTCTTTTAGATGAACCAAAGACTGGACGAGGTTCAAGACATTGCAATTGCTCCGAAATTTTGAGGGTCCTCCTCAAAATTCTGCCCCAGTTTGCTGGGCTGACATTCCTGGCGATGAGCGGCTGAAGACTGACTTCGGAATTTTGAGGGCCCTCCTCAAAATTCTGCCCAGTTCCAATAATAGGGGGACATGAAA
Source organism: Nicotiana attenuata (assembly GCF_001879085.1). Lineage (NCBI taxonomy): Eukaryota > Viridiplantae > Streptophyta > Magnoliopsida > Solanales > Solanaceae > Nicotiana > Nicotiana attenuata. Next base: position 73,417 of record NW_017672699.1, on the reverse strand, counting down.
TTTTTATTAAATTGTGACCGAACCCATAGGGCTGCCTACGTATCCCCTCTTAAACGGGAATCAGGTCAGGCGTAGTTCAAATTACATGATAAAGCAATCATAGGTGATTACACATAATATCGTTTCACTGCATCTGAGTTGATTGGCTTCGGCCAGACTTCTCCATCCGTTTCTGCAAGAATAAGGGCTACTCCAGTTAAAACCCGATGAACCATGTACGAACCTTGCCAGTTGGGAGAGAATTTCCCCTTGGCTTCCCCTTGATGTGGGAATATTTTCTTCAACACCAGCTGCCCCGGTGTGAACTCCATTGGCTTAACTCTTTTGTTGAAGGCTCTGGACATTCTGTTCTGATACAACTGACCGTGGCAAACTGCACTCATCCTTTTCCCATCTATAAGGGCTAACTGCTCGTAGCGACCTTTTACCCATTCTGTGTCGTCCAACTCTGCTTCTTGTATGATCCTTAAGGAGGGAATCTCTACCTCGGCGGGGATGACCGCCTCTGTACCATAGACCAGCATGTAGGGAGTTGCTCCGGTCGATATGCGGACTGTGGTGCGGTATCCCAGTAAAGCGAATGATAACTTCTCATGCCATTGTTTGTGACTTTCGACCATCTTCCTTAGTATCTTCTTGATATTCTTGTTGGCTGCCTCCACGGCTCCATTCATCTGAGGCCTGTAGGCTGTAGAGTTCTTATGTTTGATCTTGAATGCCTCACACATTGCTTTCATCAAGTTGCTGTTGAGATTGGAACCATTATCAGTGATGATTGATTTCGAAATTCCGAATCGGCAAACAATACGGTCACGGACAAAATCTGCCACAACTTTCTTAGTCACTGCTTTGTATGATGCTGCCTCAACCCATTTAGTAAAATAATCAATTGCCACCAGGATAAATCTGTGCCCGTTTGATGCGGCGGGCTCGATAGGTCCAATGACATCCATTCCCCATGCGGCAAATGGCCACGGTGAGCTTGTTGCAGTAAGCTCGTTTAGAGGCACCTTTATCATGTCTGCATGTATCTGACAGTGATGGCACTTGCGAACGTACTGGATACAGTCTGTTTCCATAGTCATCCAAAAATACCTTGCTCGGAGTATCTTCTCTGCTAAGACAAAACCATTCATGTGCGGCCCGCATGTCCCTGCGTGCACTTCGTCCAATAGTCTGGATGCTTCTTTTGCTTCGACACACCTTAGCAAACCCAAATCGGGAGTCCTCCTGTACGGGATTCCTTCGCTGTGAAAGAAGTTGTTGGATAATCTCCGGAGCGTGCCCTTTTGAGTGGCGTTGGCATGTTTTGGGTATTCTCCTGTTGTCAAGTACTCCTTGATGTCGTGGAACCATGGTTATCCACCTGCTTCTTCCTCAACGTGAGCACAATAAGCTGGCTGATCATAGATCTTCACTGGGATGGGATCAATGAAATTCGTATCTGGATGTTGGATCATGGCTGATAATGTAGCTAATGCATCAGCGAACTCGTTCTGGACGCTGGGGACGTGCTGAAATTCTGTCTTTGTGAATCTTTTCCTCAACTCCTGTATGTGATGCAAATAGGGAAGTATCTTAGAGTTTTTGGTGACCCATTCTTCTCGAACTTGATGTATGAGCAGGTCTGAGTCCCCGATCACTAGTAACTCTTGAATGTTCATGTCAATGGCCATCTTGAGTCCCACGATGCAAGCTTCATATTCGGCCATATTATTTGTGCAAGGGAACCGGAGCTTGGCGGATACCGGGTAATGCTGGTTGGTTTCTAATACTAGGACTGCTCCTATGCCAACTCCTTTGAAATTTGCGGCTCCGTCGAAAAACAACCTCCAACCATCGTAGGATTCCGCAATATCTTCTCCTACAAAGGATACTTCTTCATCAGAAAAATACATTTTCAGGGGTTCGTATTCTCCGCCAACAGGATTCTCGGCAAGGTGATCTGCTATGGCTTGACCCTTGATTGTTTTTTGAGTCACGTAAACAATATTGAATTCACTCAGCAAGATTTGCCACTTGGCGAGCTTGCCGGTGGGCATGGGTTTCTGGAAGATATACTTCAACGGATCCATCCTGGATATGAGATAAGTAGTGTAGGCACAGAAATAATGCCTCAATTTCTGAGCTACCCATGTCAGAGCACAACAGGTGCGCTCCAATAGAGAATACCGGGCCTCGTACGGGGTGAACTTCTTACTGAGATAGTAGATGGCTTGCTCCTTTCTCCCTGTTTCATCATGTTGTCCCAGAACACAACCGAATGCTCCATCCAAAACCGTGAGATAAAGCAATAGAGGTCTTCCTGGCTCTGGAGGAACCAAGACTGGCGGTGTTGACAGGTATTCTTTGATTCTGTCGAAGGCTTTTTGACAATCGTCGGTCCACTAGTAGCAGCGTCTTTCTTCAGCATTTTAAAGATGGGTTCACAAATGACTGTGGACTGGGTTATGAACCGGCTGATATAGTTGAGTCTTCACAAGAAACTCATCACGTCCTTCTTGTTCTTTGGCGGTGGAAATTCTTGAATGGTTTTGGCCTTTGATGGGTCCAATTCTATCCCTCGACGGCTCACGATGAAACCCAGTAGTTTTCCGGCAGGAACCCCGAATGCACACTTGGCGGGATTCAGTTTCAGATTATACCTTCTCAGTCTGTTGAAGAACTTTCTCAGATCTTCCATATGATCAGTGGCTTTCTTGGATTTGATGATGACGTCGTCCACATATACCTCGATCTCCTTGTGTATCATGTCGTGGAAGATTGTAGTCATGGCTATCATGTAGGTGGCGCCAGCATTCTTCAACCCAAATGGCATCATTTTGTAACAATACATCCCCCACGGCGTGATGAAAGCCGTTTTCTCTGCATCTTCCTCATCCATCCATATCCGATGATACCCAGCGAAACAATCAACGGAAGACTGCAACTCATGCTTGGCGCAGTTGTCGATAAGAATGTGTATGTTTGGCAAGGGAAAGACATCTTTGGGACTGGCCCGGTTAAGATCCCGGTAGTCGACACAGATTCTAACCTTCCCGTCCTTCTTTGGTACTGGCAGGATGTTGGCTAACCATGTTGCATACTCTACCACTTTGAGAACCTTAGCTTTGACTTGCTTAGTAACCTCTTCTTTGATTTTCAAACTCATGTCGGGCTTGAATTTCCTGAGCTTTTGCTTTACTGGTGGACAGGCTGGATCTGTTGGCAACTTATTGGCTACAATGGCCGTGCTAAGACCAGTCATATCATCGTACGACCAGGCGAATATGTCCTCATATTCTTTTAAAAATTCCGTATATTCTTCCTTCTCTGATGGCAACAAGTGAATGCTGATGCGAGTTTCTTTGACATTTTCTGTATCTCCCAAATTAATGACCTCAGTTTCTTCCAGGTTGGACTTTGGTCTATTTTCAAAATTCTCAATCTCTCCGACGACCTCTTCTGGTATCTCATCTTCTTTTGAGTCTATATCCTTTTGTTGCATTGTTTCGTTGAAAGTCACAGCCGTTGGTTCATCGTCAAGATAAGTAATAGTAATGCTGTATAAAATAGAGTAAATGATAGAGAAAATAATAAGCGAGATATATATGATAAACTGAAATGCTTTGATTAAATCCATAATTGTTTGAAACATCGGAGCTCTTTTCGAAATAAAAGACAATACGGAAAGAAAATCAACTAGTAAAGTAAGATAAAAAAAATGAGATGAATGGTGCTTTTGTTTAGCCTTGCTACCCCGAAGCCTTCCGGGCCCTGACGGTCTTAATTGACCAGTTGCTGAGGCGGTCCCCTCTATTCACAGCTTTTATGGAAGGGCCTTCCTCCCCTTCCTCCTCGAAAAGAACACAGCAGTCCATATCATCATCCTCCAGGAACAAATTCTTCATGGCCGCCAACACTTCATCTTCTTCCGACCCATATATAGTATCTGCCGGTTGGAAGGTCTGTTCCAAGCTAGGTATCGGAAACTCCAATGGATAGTAGGGGCCGCGCCATGGTGGCGACCAGTTCTGGAATTCTTCCCAAGTGTAACCATACCCTAAGCCAAAGGTAGTGCCATGCTTCTTTAGTTTGATGGGCTTAGTGATCCCCTGATGATTTTTACCGAGTCCCTTTCCAGGCTCGTACGCACACCAATTCAGCATACTTTCGATCTTGTTGTCCCACCACTTATCTTTATCTACAGCGTTGACCCTTTCGATGTGGTGGTATGTTTCTCCGCCTATTCTCCTTCTGCCCCCGACCATTGGGATGGTCTGGCCACTATATATGGGGTTATTACCATCGCCATGAATGATCACTTCTTTGTGATTCCATTCAAACTTTACCGCCTGATGCAGGGTCAATGCTACAGCTCCAGCAGCGTGGATCCAGGGGCATCCCACCAGCAAGTTGTAGGATGTCGGGACGTCTATCACTTGGAAGTCGACGTCAAACCATGTTGGTCCCATTTGCAAGCATAGGCTAATTTCTCCAATAGTAGATCTCTGGGACCCATCGAAGGCTTTGACATGATAGCCCCCTCTTTGATTTCGTGTAGGCCTTTCCCTAGAGTTCTGAGAGTTACAAGCGGACAGATGTTGAGGCTCGATCCTCCATCGATCAGAACTCTAGTGATGAAATAATCTTCGCATTGCACGGTGATGTGTAGTGCCTTGATGTGGCTCAAACCTTCTGGCGGCAACTCATCTTCGTGGAAGGTTATTTTATGGCTCTCCAGCACTTGCCCCACCATATTCGCCATTTCACCCCCGGTTATATTGCTGGGCACATAGGCTTCGCTCAGTATCTTCATTAGGGCATTCTTGTGAGCGTCTGAACTCTGCAGAAGAGCCAGGATAGATATCTGTGCTGGTGTTTTGTTCAACTGTTCAGCGACCGAGTACTCCTTAGCCTGTATTTTCCTCCAATGATCGTGGGGCCCTGTTTCAATAGGTCGTCTCGGGGCTTGCTTACTAGACTCAGCTAGGTGCTCTGGGTGTAAACCCTTCCTGTTCTAGTCATTCCTTGTGCGGCAATCATTTCTCCTGTCTTGGTCTTTCCTTTCCTCCTAGCTTCGGCAGTGTCCTATGGTATGGCATTTGAGTGGAATGGTGTTATGTCTGTCATTGCCACTGGAATAGGCACCCTAAGTGGTAACACAGCAACTTTAAAGGGTGTAGGTGCCTTTGGAACTCAAAATTCAACCTCGATTGGTCCGGGCGCCTTTGCAGAGGGAGGCGGTTCAAATTCGAGAGGTATAGACATATTTACTTCGTCGTCCCTGGAGGGCTGACTCTGCACAATAATTGGGTTAAGGGTAACCGCTGGTTTCTTTGGTTCATCCCCTTTCACAATCAAACCTATTGCCCCTTTAGGGTCCCAATCATCCTCGATCTCGATCATATGAATGTCTCTACCTTTGTGGTCAGGCAGGGGGTTATTACGAACATTAGGAGCAGGCTCCTTTGCTACAATGACCTTATTGTCGATCAGGGTCTGAATCTTGTCTTTCAACGAACGACACTCGTGAATGGTGTGTCCTTTCATGTCGTAGTGATACGCACAGGTCTTGTTGGGGTTGAACCACTGGGAGGGATTTTCTGGAGCTTTGGCTGGGATAGGAGTGACGTAATCAGCAGCTTTAAGTCAATTATATAGCTGGTCAATCGGTTCAGCGATGGCTGTGTATTGTCTGGGAGGTTTGCGGTCAAAATTTGGTCTGGGTCTTGGACAATTTTGACGGGTGGGTGGTGATTGGTAATGAGAGGGTTGAGCATTGTAAGCTTGGTAGACAGGTGCTGGTTGAGAGTATCTGGGTGAGGTGGGTTGATATGTGAGAGGTGGAGACGATTGGTAGACGGGAGGTGGATAGGAGGGTGCGGGTGCTTGGTAATTCGGGATGGGCTGATATGTAAGTGGAGGTGATAGGTAGGTGTGGTATTTTGGTGGTGATTTGGCTCCCTATGCGACCATCATGGCACTCACATCTTTCTTCTTGGATGCGCCACCAGTTTGTAAAGCCTTATTGGTGGCTTGCAATGCTTCAAGATTTGTAACCATACCATTCTTAATGCCCTCTTCGATTCTTTCTCCGAGTTTGATGATATCAGAGAACTTTTGACCCTCGATCAGCATCAACCTCTCATAATATTGGGGATCCTGAGCCCGAACGAAGAATCTATTCATTTGCTCTTCTTCTAGGACCGGCCTGACCTTTGCAGCTTCTGACCTCCAACGAGTGGCATACTTGCGGAATGTTTCGGTGGGTTTCTTCTTCAAATTCTGTATGTAGAATACATCCGGTGCATTCTCTGTATTGATTCGGAATCTATCCATGAAGTCCGATGCCATACCTACCCAACTTATCCATTTCTTGGGGTCCTGACTGATGTACCAGGATAGTGCATCTCCCTTCAGGCTCCTCATGAAGAGCTTCATACGGATCTTCTCATCTCTTCCAACCCCAACTAGCTTATCGCAATAGGTTCTCAGGTGGACTGTGGGATCTCCTGTTCCATCAAACATTTCGAACTTGGGAGGTTTGTACCCCTCCGGAAGTTCAACATCTGGTTGAGTGCATAAGCCTTCGTAATTTAACCCCTCGATACCTTTGTTACCTTCCACGCCCTGAACTCGGCTGGTCAATTTCTTGAGTTCTGCTGCAATGTTCCTGATAAGTGAGTCTTTGTCATCAGACTCAGGTGCATTTGAGATTGGTTGAGTGTAGTGGGGTACAGTATCCACATAAATAGGAGTGTTGTGGAGATGGTCATTGGTGGTGTTTAGTAACTCGGGAATGAGTAGTGGAGTGTTATTTGGAGTGTGGCATGCGTTGTAGTGCTGGGTATGAGTGGGTTGTATCTGTGGTTGTGGGGTATTTTGTGGAGGTGCCGGATTCTGGGTGTTGACATCAGGAGCGGTGAGGGAAAATGATAGGTTCGCCAAATTCCGAACCTGATCCAGCTCTTCTCGAAATTTCAACAGCTTTTGCTCCAATTGTGTAGCAGTTTCCTTAGCAACCGGGGTACCCTGAGGAATCTCAATCTCCTTTCTGGTGCTTGTATCTCCCATTTTACCTTTGTTCTTGTTCCGGACAGGACTCGGAGGAGGAGGAGGTGGAGGGCCCTTGGATCTTGTGGAGTATGTTGACGGTGCCAGAATGCACGAACTAACCTTTGGGGGAGGGGAATAAATAAAAGAAAAACAAAAAGGTAACGAGTTAGTGCGGGTTATGAGGAAAAAATACTGCAGTATTTAAACACATTGTGCGTGAATATAAATCGCGTCCTAATTTTGGTGCCTCGTTGTGCCTGAGGTAGGCCTAGCGACAAGTTGATTTGGAGAACTTATAATGCTAAATGCCTCATTTTATTGATAAAAATAAGACGAATCCCAAAACGACGCTAAAATTGCATAAAGTAAAATGTCACTAATGGCCATTGGCCTCATTACATTTTAAAGCGAAAAAGAAAAGAGACTCCTAACTACTTGGTCCTAGGAGGACCTTCCCTAGGTTGAATGCTCTCGTTGATCAAATCCCCCAGCTCGCGTAGGTTCACCAGTAAAAATGCCTTTGCCAGGCGTTCTCCTTCGTTTCCCTCAGCGTTCTAGCAGTCGGTGACTCTTTTTCTTACTTTTCCTTCCAATTCCAGCAGACTGTATTCCAGATATTCCAGCTTTTCGCTAGTCTTGGTGACCCTCTCTTTCCATTCATTGATTTGGTCACTTGATGGGAGATTCCTCCACCGGGTCAGCAAGAGTGAGGGTATACTGATACCGAAGTCGGGGACCTTGTTCTCCATTTTCTGCAAAACAAAAGGGTTAAGACCATACCCCCACCGGACTCGACTATTTAAACCAATAATTAGAATAAAAGCATTTAGTTCTCCAAATAGATGCACAGAATATGGTGGCGTCCGTTTGGGTATCAAGGAAACCCAGTGGACTTTGGACAAGGCTATCTTAAAGAGTCATTATGTGGATAGCATAACCGACTCGACTAGGTTTGACAGTGATGCATGCACAGTTAAACAGAATAAGGTTTCTATGGGGTATTAGACCAGTACCCTTGAGCGGACAACTCAAGAGGGAAAGGCACGGAACCGTCGACTGCACCGTTGATTGACTGGTTTTACCGCAAATACGCGTTTGCCAAATTTAGGGGGTAATAATATCGGAAGAGCGCAACAACTCATTATAAGCGTTGCTATGGTATTTGTTTGGCACGAGTGGAATATGATGTTGAAGATGCAATTACAAAAATGAAACAAATTGTCACGTATTTTCACGTTCATAAAGATTACTATAATTGCTCAAAAATTACAACAATATTGAAGGAAAACAGTAAAAGAAAGCATTAAAGAAAGAAAAAGAAACAAAAAAGCCAAGTCAGTTCCAAATAAAGACGTTAAGCAAAGCAATATAAGAAAACAATAAAGTCACATATAACATGAAGTGGTAAAAGCCTAAAGAAACCCCAGCAGAGTCGCCATGCTGTCGACGCCCCCTTATTCCTCGCGGAATTGGGTTCACGACATTCGGGAAGACAACTCTTATCCCGTTTGGGAATTGGGTTTTTGGAGTTTGGAGAGTCGCCACCTAATAATTATAGTGCATTAGGACACTTTTAGAAGAATTAAAGATGCAGACCAGAGTTTTGGGTAAGGGCTTAAAATTATCTCGAGGGGAAGGTGTTAGGCACCCCTCAAGATCCACTAGTGTTGTTCCCGGCCATGCTCCAATTGTGACTTTAAGAGCAAATGCAAATAAACTAACAAGTATAACAGGAAGCACAAAAAGGTTAAAAGAAGTGCTGAAATTCAGAAAGGGAGCAGTTTAGTTGTAAAAGAAATGTGCAAGTAGAGGGAAGAAGTCAAGCAATTAGTGCAAGCAAACCAAAAATCGTGTGAGAAACAGAAGTTGAAAGTACAGCCGCTTTTAAAGTTCTAAAAAAAATTGTTAAAACTAATAAAAGGAGAGGGGAGTCCTAGGTTTATACATTACATGGATCATTCGCACAACACTGGTACCCAATTGTACACATATTGTTATCGTTAATCATCATCTCGATGTCTACCCTTCCCACCCCGTTAAGGTATTAAAGCACGGAACGGTATCGTTTACTTATCGCATGCTACTACCGGTCCCAATCCTATCAGTTCCGGGGTATTAGGACTTCTAATCCTAAAAGGAAAGAAAGGGATGGAGGCTTGTGCGAAGTGCAAAGGATAAAACTCTAGCTCGACATTCAAAACAAGTATCAAATAAAGGGAAGAATAATCAAGCAAATAAGGCTCAAATAAACCTAAGAAATCAAATAATCATATAGTTTAGCATGCCTTGACAAATACTGATTTGATCTTAGATTAAAATTAAGCAGTGAGCGGACAGGTTCAACACATATATTTGGACTGAAAGTCTGCATTAGGCAACTCGGATACAGTTGTCAGAGATTAAGGCACTGAATTAGTCGCGAGTTCATTTAAGAAAGTACTGATTTTAGAAGATGATCATGCAGAAGAGACTTGAAGAAAAAGGGTATGCTGCAGACGTTTAGAAACTAGTTCAAATGGGAAAACAAACTCCCTAATTGTGGTTAAACACAAAAAAAAAAAGTTTTAAAAATTCCAGAAGGGACAGAGTTATCTAACGAAAATAGTGAGTTGCGGAACTGATTTAAAACGACAATTTCAAAAGACAGGAATTGAGTTGGAAAACACGTTTAGGCAGAATATTAGAAAGAAGGAGTTTCAGAAAAAGATATGCCAGTTAAAGAAATAGATTTTAGGGAAAAGAATACACTGATTTGAAACAAGTTTTATTAGAGACTACATTTTGGAAAACATGTACTGACTTAGGCGTATAAGAAACGGCTAATCAATTGCTACTGCTATTGGACAGGCTAAGCGAGTTTGGTTCAAAAGAAGCTCCTATGGACATGATATCTACAAGTTATTGATTACCGAACTTGTTAATAAACTTGTGGACGGATGCTTGTTTATTAAACCTAAAGTTTGCCTAATGTCATGCGTGTGCACATCCTATAGGCATGGCACCTATAAATTTGCAGAAAATTAACTCCTATAGGCAGGATTTCTATATGCATAATTGCGGAAAGTGAGTGTTAAGTCCAATAGACATGATTTCTATGTGATTAAAACGATCCTATAGGCTGGATCTCTAGATGGTTAAATAATAAAGTCCTAAGATCATGATTTCTACCCTTTTGATGCAAGAAAGTAAAGATCCCTCCCACATCGGTTTACTATACTCCCCGAGTTTATACAAGTTATTACAGAATGTAGAAAAAAATACATCAGAGGCTAACAGCTAGATCCGTGCAGCCTAATTCAACCTTAATATCTAATAATATGCGATTGAGCCACTCCCGGGATCAAGATTTCCAAAGCCTTCTCTTTACCCAGGGTGTTTCAAAGTTCCAAGGAATCTCAAGGATTCCGGGCATTGCTTACACCCAAGATACGATTAGAATAGAAACAATGCAGTGTGGAAGAGCCAGCTCTCAGGCATCCAAGTTCAGAGGGAGCTCAGGGGGTCCCAAAGCATGGCTTGCAAGAGAGGGGCAGAACTTAATAGCTAAGAGTAAGTGCAAAGTGAAAGGGGGATTGGGGAGCCATGACAGGTTGTGGTCATACCTAGCCACAAAGTAGGCTGGCACACCCCTGATCACCTGCTTGGTCAAACACATTAAGAGCAGACCCTTGAAGGTCAGACCAGAGTCTGGACAGTGATTAGGACACTGCCAGACCCAAGTCTAAAGCTCAAAAACACATAAAGGGGGAAAGGGAATGGGAACTGATTGAGTTTGGGATTCAAAGAATCCAATCCAGAATCATGGACAACAATATTAGATTGTTGTCATACCCTGAACCATAACTCACCTATAAAGGGGTATGAGGGTTTGGGATTCATAAAGTATCAAATTCATGACAAGCAACTGACAGGATGCATACATAATTTAAGTACTGAATTACAAAGGGAAGGGGGAACATGTTATAATATGCTAGAAACAAATGTCAACTAAAAGAATTGGACAGGAGTGGGCAGAAGTAAACACATTGTGGTGGAGACATGTAAACTAACTAAGACATACCAGTAGAGAAGCAAAAGAGTGCAGGAGAAAGTAGAGTAAACAAAGTCCACAGCAGCACAAGTAAAAGAGAGAGAGTTTTTAAGTGAGAGTGATTTGTGAACTCAGATTGCGTTCTGTGTTCATGTGTGTTCAAAAAGAAGGGAGGAGAGTATTTATAGTTTGATATCAGGCAGGGAACAAGGTAAGAAAATAACCATGTATCAATTAGAATCAATCAGTAGCAGAAAATCCCTTTAATTGAGGAATTCAAATTTGAACGGTAAAGGGCAAGAGTTTCTTTAAGGAAGGAGATCAAGTAAGCATATTGTGCATAGCATACAAATAAGGGGTAAATACATAGGGGTTTTAATTAAGGAAATTTTTTTTCGAAATACACGGTCAAGTAAATAAGGCAAGGACAAAGTAAATCAATTGGTACGTAGTAAATCAGGGAATAGGGGATTCAAAATTGCCCCTGAACCAAGTCAGAAATAGGGGAATCGAAAGCCTAAAAAGAGTTTTCAAATAAAACAAGGAAAGAATCAATCATGATTACACAAAGAAGTCTGAAATTAGTCCCGAATCTATGGTTATTTTAGAGGGACATTCAGCGTGTATAAAGAGCGCACAAACATTAGGCATGCGAGGTTAAACCAATTTAGAGATGAGAACCAGACAAAACACATAGCAGATAACCTTAGAAGAAACATTCAGAAACCTCAAAAGAAACTAAGATTCCTGACATGCAAGTTCTAGAATGTCATAAAAGGTCACAGAGATATGCAGACATGCACAAACAGAAACAAGAGAAAACCACGAGCGTTAAGACAAAGGTAGGCAAGAATATGATCAGCGGAACTTTAGAAACAAAATTAAAGCATGAGCCTGAACACATATAGCAAAAAGTAAGTCAACAACCTAGGCTAGCATGTGAACACAGAATGTCAAAGAATCTCTGTAGAAATCCGGTAAGAAACAAGAGAACAGCCTCGAACATAATAGGAAATAAAACAACGAGCATAAACACACATAAGGGAGAGTAAAAGAATCAGAAAACATTTTAGGAGCCATTTTCAGAAAACCCTAAAATTGATTTGCACAGTTTTGAAAAGGAAATTTGGGGAAAAAGTCTAAAATGTTACCAACAGCGTAGATCTAGCACAGATCTAAAAGAATAAACGAAAAGGAACCTCGAATAGGCTAGGGCTTCTGAGAACCCTAAAGACGAGAAAGGCTTGGAAGTCACGAGAACAGATCTGAGTTGATAATGTCGAATCCAGGCTTAAGAGGCCAAGATACGCCGGAGCAAGGCCGGAAACGGCCAAAGAATCTCGAATCGGCCAAGGTCTGGATGAAGACCCTTGAGGTCTAGCCTCGAATATTCAGTGAGCAGGCGTGTGGGAGCAGTAGGTGGTGAGTAGAGGTCGTCCATGGTTAGATTAGCCATGGATTCCGGTGATTTGAGGTCGAAGAGGGGGTAGGCGGCTATTGGTGTTTCAGGTGGGTGAGAGCATTTGAGAGAGGAGAGGGATTAGAGGCGGAGGTCTTTGAGAAAATGGGAAGGGTTTGGGGGGTCATTTAGAATTAAAAATGGTAAGGGGGAGCCTGGGCCGTTGATCAAAATGATCAACGGCTCAGATTAAAAGGGACACGGGCCGGTTCGGGTGATTGGGTGTTGGGTCGGGTGGATTAGGAAATTGGGTTAGGGAATTGGGTTCAATTTGGGGCTGAGATTGGGGCCCAATTCCGGTTAAAACTGAAATGCAAAAGGGCTAACTTTTAAATAGCCACTTTTCCCTTGTTTAATTTATAAAAATAGCAAAAATAATTTCTGGAAGTAAATCAAACGTGCTAAAATGATTAATAATACATAATTATCAAATTAAAAATACTGGGGCCAATTTTATAAATATAATTACAATTAAATCTTAAAAGGGGCTAATATTGCAATTATGTGCAATTTAATTTTAAAAAATACTAAATAAATTTGTAAAAAATATGCAAAAAATCATGTTACCCATGTTTTGGTGTAAATATGAGAATAAAAAATAGGTTTTCCACCAAAACGATAACTTTGGGAATAAATATTGGATTTTATGGTATAAAAATAGCCAATAAATTGGTTTTAAAAATCATTAAAAATTTGGTAAAGTACCAAAACTCTTGTGTGTGCTCATATATGCACATATATGTTATTTTGAAAGTATTTTGGGTATAAAAAAAAATAGGAAAAAATTGGTATCAACAGGAAAGTCCATGAAGGAATTTGTGGGAACCATTCTGGTGTAGATTCGTTGGTGTTAAAGCTGGTTAGGGTAGAACACTATTGGCCCCGGATTGAACAAGACGCAAAGACGTTCATTCAGAAATGCGATAAATGTCAGCACTATGCAGAGTTGGTACACCAACTAACAAAACTTTTGCATTCAGTACTGTCCCTATGGCCATTCATAAAATAGGGGATGGATATAGTTGGTCCGCTGCCACCGAGACCTAAAAAGGTAAGATTCCTCTTAATTTTAACTGACTACTTCACTAAATGGGTTGAAGCAGGTCCTTACCAAAAGATCGATGAGTGTGAAGTGGTTGACTTCCTATGGGACACATTATCTGCCAATTCAAAATACCGAAGGAGATTGCCTGCGACAACAGACTATATCATAGGCTCAAAAGTCACGAAATTCCTAGAAGATTTGAAAATCAAGAGGATTACATCCTCAGCGTATCATCCAAGCGTAAATGGATAGGCGGACTCAACCAATAAGACGATTATCCAAAACCTCAAAAAGAGATTGGAAGCTGCTAAAGGGAAATGACCCAAAGAGTTATCGGGTGTGCTATGGGCATATCAGATGACGGTAAAATCGAGCACGAGAGAGACACCTTTCTCTCTCGTATACGACGCAGAATCTCCGATCCCGATGGAAGTAGTGGAATCAACCTTACGATCAATGAGGCATTACTGGTGAAACTGGCAGATGAAAGCAGGGACTTGGCATACGTGAGGATGGTGGCTCAGAAGAAAAGGATGGAGAGATACTATAATCGAAGGAGAAATCTCCGTTACTTCAAAGTGAAAGACTTGGTTTTGAGAAAGGTGACTCAGAACACTCGAGAAATCAATGCTGGGAAGTGAGGTCCAACATGGGAAGGTCCATAGCGGGTTTCAACTATCACCAGTAAAAGATCGTACGAGTTGGAAAATCAAGATGGACTCAAATTGCCCAACAACTAGAACGTGACTCACCTCAAAAGGTATTATTGCTGATCGATCATGCCTATACTGAAAGTATGTGCTGCACTCTTTTTCCCTTCGACCAGTTTTTGTCCCAATAGGGTTTTTCTGGAAAGGTATTTAATGAGGCAACAACAGAAAGCATACTGGGTAGATTTTCCTCAATAATTTCATATCCGAGCCAAACCACTAATCAGTTTCCTCAAATACGTGTGTGCACCATCAAGAGAAATATATGAGAGGGTGACCCTAGGGAATGGATGCATATCCATAGGCTGCACGGATAACTCACGTGCTGCACGGACAACTCACGTGCTAATAATATCAACCGCATGGACAACTCACGTGCTAATAATATCAATATATGGATCCGCACGGACAACTCACGTGCCAATAATCAGAATCCGCCCGGCATGGTCACAGGCTACCAGTCCAGATCATAATGCACAGAAAGGTAATTACAAGAATACATGTACATGATCAATGATTATCAAGTTTCATACTCTTGGTGTGGTATAAATAACATGCTACAGAGTAGGCATGTGCAATGTGTTCTATCACAGCTAGAACAGAAAATTTCATCACCAAATAGCAATTCATCAGGTTCAATCGGGAGAATAAACTTGACAAAATCTCAAATGCGGTACAAATAGCTCACAAAGGGGCAAATTGGAGAAACATCACAACTTGAGGCTTAACAATCAATTCAAGGCATGCCATAGCCTAAGCACTACCCCGAGCATGAAAATAGCACCCTGGTGCACGCATATAGGCTCAACCCCACACATATGCGCCACTCATAGCACGAAGCTGTCACAAATAATTTAGGCAACTAATGCCTCAACCAAGTTTAGGTAAGATACTTACCTCAAGCACGCCAAATCACTCTGCTAACAAGCCCTTCACGCATGTATCAACCTCCGAACCACCCGAATCTAACCAAATTAACTTAATATAATCAATAAAAGTCATAGGAATCGAATCCAAATGTCAATGCTAAGATATTTAATCAAAATCAAAAAGTCTACCAAAAAAGTCAACCTCGGGCCCACACCTCGAAATCCGACAAAATTCATAAATTCCGAACACCCATTCTATTAGTCCAACAATACCAAAATCATCAAATTCCGACCTCAAATCGACCTTCAAATCCCCGTTTTATACTTTAGGAAAGTTTTTACGAAAATTCCCAATTTCTCCAATTCAAATGACCAGTTAAATGATAAAAACAAAGATGGAATCACGAATAATGAAAAATCCGAGTCAAAACCACTTACCCCAATCCACATCATGAAAATTCCCTCTAAAATCTCCCAAAAACGAGCTCTACAACTCAAAATATGTTAAAATGAACCAAGCCCTTGAAATAGAGTACTGAATAGTCTGCCCAGGCATTACCCTCCGCGGTCGCGAAAAAGCCTTCACGATCATGAAGAACAATTATCTCCAGCTTCGCAATCCTCCTTCGCGAACACGAAACCCAAGTCGCGAATGCGATGACCAAACGATCAACACTTATGTGATCGCGAAGAACAACCCCGTGCCATCCTCAGGCCTTACCACCCTTCTAGGCAAACATGGTTCACTTTTTCTCCCGTTCACGATGAACAGCCACCCTAAAGCTCCGCGAACACAAAGAACAAAAGCCACCTACCACCAAATAACACTTCGCAATTACATCTTCTTCGTCGCGATCGCGGAGAAGGAAACTAGAAATACTGAACCAGCCGTCCAAAAATGATAAGAATAGCTTGAAACTCATCCGAATCACAACCGAGGTGTCACGACCCAAAATCCACTAAGGGTCGTGATGGCGCCGGATAACACTGTCAGGCAAGCCAACCAAATCGCTTAATTAAATTTTCGTTTTAGTACTCTTGAAATCTATGATTTTCCTTCAAAATTTACCAATTTATAAGATAATCGCTTCAATTCAAATTAATTGATAAGCAATTAATACAAAATACGTCATAACCATCCCAGAACACAGTGTCACAAGTGCATGAGCGATATCAAAAAAAAAAAAAATCGAATAAATTACAACAGCTGTCCGGAATACAATTGGACATGAAATAAATAGAATCCTGAGAGAGACTATACTAGCAGCGGGTCGCCTCGAGGAAATACAGCTCACCTAGTCTCCGTGTCAACCATGCTGCTACGGCCACTAGGCCACTAGAGGTGCATGTGCCTGTGCAACAAAAATGCACAGAAGTGTAGTATGAGTACAAAAACAACATGTACTCAGTAAATATCCCGCCTAATCTCGAAGAAGTAGAGACGAGATGGCAACTTCGACACTTACCAAAGGTCCAGTAATAATATTATTAATGCGACGACTCACAGATTTATTAAGAACGACAGTAAAATTTAAATGCGTCACCAAACAGGTGAAAGTTCCTTTTTATTTAAAGTCTCCGGATTCATAATCCATTAATTAACGATTATCTCAAGTCGGGAAGAGTAGATATTAGTATCAACAAATATCAAGGCAAGCAATACAGGCATGCGCAACTCATGCCGATGTCGTACGGCCCGATCCAATAATATTTAAACAGTGCACTGCCAGAGGGTCGAATGGCGCGAACCATACATGCATCTATTTAATCTACCGAGGCGTTCGGCCCGTTCCACAACAGATAAACACATTCACATAGTCAAGTCAATAACTCATCAAGGAGCAATTATTCAGAAAAAGGAAAGTTTCACCTTTAAAAGTCAAGAATTGATATCTAGTCTATTAGAAATTCATTTACACGTTCAATATGTTCCAGCATTTTTAAATTCGTCAACAAGGTTGCATTTATTACAAGTAAGCATGCTTCTGGGTCCTAGACTACCCGGACATAAGCATAATACTAGCTACGACAGACTCTCGTCACCTCGTGCGTACGTAGCCCCCGCAAATAGGAGTACATAACCAATTAACTCACCTATGGGGACAATTCCCTCTTACAAGGTTAGAAAGGAGACTCACCTTGCTCCGAAGATCCATAACTGGCATTCCACGCCCTTTCGAAGACTCGAATCGATGCTAAATGCTCCAAAGCTAGCCAATAATTATGTAAATCCATTAATATATGCTCGATTACTCATTTCAATCCAATTTATAACAATTCCTAACCCCGATCGAAAAGTTGACAAAATTTCCCTCGGGCCCACGTGCCCGGATTTCCAAAAGTTTCGAAGAATAAGTTTACCCATAGCCTCACAAACTCAAATATATAATTTTCTCTTTATTCCATAACCAAAATCGTGGTCAAATTCCAAGAATATAAATTTCTAGGTCTTTCCACCAAAACCCCAAATTTCTACAAATTTACATGCTAAAATCCATACACAATCAATGTATTTAACGCAAGATAGATGGGATTAACTTACCTCCAAGTTTCTAGGTGGAAGTCCCTCTCAAAAAGATCCAAAATCGCCCCAAAGAAGAGAAAAATAGGTGAAATGAACTCAACCCCGCTTTTTAAAACATTCTACCCAGCGAGTTCCGCACCTGCGGACTCCTCGCCGCTTCTGCGAGTCCGCATCTGCGGAGCCCCCATCGCACCTGCGCCAATCACTGCTTCTGCGATCCTTCTTCTCGCTTCTGCGCTAGCGCAGATGCGGCCAATACTCCCGCATCTGCGGTCCCTGCTCCTTCCACATCTAACCACTTCTGTGGTTCCCTTCCTCGCTTCTGCGGGGCCGCTTCTGCGGTGGACCCTCCGCAGAAGCGGTTATACCAGCAACCAGACCCCTTCAGCTATCTCCAAAATTCCAATTTCGATCCGTTAACCACTCGGAATCCACCCGAGGCCCCCCGGGACCCCAACTAATCATACCAACCAGTCCCAAAACACATTACGGACTTGCTCGAGGCCTCAAATCATATCAAACAACGCAAAACCACGAATCGACCTACAATCCAAACTTTATGAACTTTAGAATTTCAAACTTCTACTTTCGATGTTTAAACCTATCAAATCACGTCCGATTGACTTCAAATTTTGCACACAAGTTATTCGACATTACGGACCTACTCCAACTTTCAGAATCGGATTCCGACACCGATATCAAAAAGTCCACCTCCGGTCAAACTTCTCCAAAAACCTTCAAATTTATATCTTTAGCCAAATGACCCCAAATTTACCCACGGGCATCCGAATTCACTTCCGATCGCGCTCCCGACTCCAGAATCACCATACGGAGCTACTCTCAGACTCGAAATCCCAAACGGACATCAATAACACTAAAATACACTTCAACCCAAACTTATGAAATTTTCTCCAAAATGCTAACTTCCACAATAGGCTCCAAAACGCTCCCGGGTCATCCAAAACCCGATCCGGGCATACGCCCAAGTCCGAAATCATCATACGAACCTGCTGAAACCTTCAGATCCCGATTCCGATGTCATTTACTCTGAAATCCAATCCTAGTCAATTCTCTCAACTTAAAGCTTCCGAAATGAGAATTTCCTCTCCAAGTCAACTCCGAACATCCTAATATTTAATTCCGACCATGCGTACAAGTCATATTGCCTGAATTGAAGCTGCTCATGGGCTCGAACTGCTGAGCGGCGCGCTAGGGCTCAAAACTACCGGTTGGGTCGTTACATCCTCTCTCACTTAAACATAAGTTCGTCCTCCAACGTGCTAGGAACTGTGCTGGGGTTGTCTGGAATCACTACTTAATACCTCGTGCACCTACCCATGCTACCACAACTCAGTTGGGCACATCAGCTCGATCAAATCTAAAGATAACCTCTTTCATTTAGGCAAATAAGTCTTGGAGCCCAGTTTCAACATTTGAAATTCTCTGCTAGGCCTGCTTCCAACATATGAACGCCGTATCAATCACCACACGTTGTACCAGAACATGACTGCACACCCCTGCTGAATTCACACCATGCATCCCATCATTCACAAGACCATAATAACACTCTCTGATCATAATAGTCCACATTTCCCGAATCTGATGCTCACAATGCACCCGATGACATATATAAGTCCTGTTCCAACTCTCGCGATGCCGCCACGACGGAAGGGGTGCGTAGAAATTCATAACCAATTGCCGAACCAAGAAATCATTGGGTCTATACTCCTGTCGGGAACCATTACCTCATCTTGAACCAACTAATGGCCTTAGCTCCTTAATGTACTTCATATAATCCGATCGCATTGATCCTAGATCCAGTAACCTTATCTTACTCTGTACGAACTGCTCAGGCACAAGTCACCCCTAACATGACCAAAAGTCTCATGTGATGCCACAACGTGCCAATGGGCTACCAACTCGAGCGCGACACATAAGGAAAATGAACTCTGGAAGGGACTACAAAAATCATGCAACTAATATGAACTTTCCTCAGAAAATGGAGAAACAAAACACATAGAATAGAATATAAGGGACTGTAATTATCATCACACTGTTGCGGCGTGCAACCCGATCGAAACTACTTTCCTGCTCATCCGAGCTCGTGACATTCCCATCAACACCGAACTGTAACCTTGATCCTCACTTCAAATTCCATACCACTCTCTGCACCCAACACGCCAATATACGATAGAACACGATTTTTCATCATAACTCCGGAAGCACTATTAGATTAACACTTCATCATATAAGAACTTTTCACTTAAATCACTTCAGGAGAACCATTGCGGCACACAGGTGAATTCCCATAACCGTAGAATATGCCAAATCTCTAAGTAGTGGTCTTAAGCCACCAATATGCAAATTCAACTATGGCTAATCAATCTATCTTCTTCCAATTTATCCTCGATCGCCTTAGAAATAATAATAACTCCATTCAACACATAGCATACTCCATCCGCACTCATCTCGAGTGACCTTGACTCACGAGACCATGTTATCTCAAATCCCACGACCATTTCATACCTCCCAATTACTACCCTGCAGGTCAAAACATATAGAACCTCGTGGGCACCTCCTCATAAGCTGCTACAAGGCTTGATTCTTAACTGTATCCATAGGCTCGAAGCCATTAGGCACCACACTTTACCCCTTTGAATCCACTGGGACCGTTGTTGAGAGCCACCCGCNGAGAATACCCTTGCCCCTTGGAGCTGGTCAAACAAATCATCAATACGAGGTAGTGGATACTTGTTCTTCACTGTCACCTTGTTCAACTGTCTGTAATCAATGCACATCCTCATTGTGCCATCTTTCTTCTTTAAATAGCACCGGTGCACCCCACGGTGACACACTAGGACGAATAAACCCCTTATCTAGGAGTTCCTGAAGTTGATCCTTTAGTTCTTTCAACTCTGCTGGTGCCATGCGATACGGAGGAATAGATATGGGCTTAGTGCCCGGTACCAGATCAATACCAAAATCGATGTCCCTATGCGATGGCATGCCCGGCAGGTCTGCTGGAAACACATCAGGGAAGTCCCGCACGACGGGGACGGAGTCAAGACTAGGAGTCTCAGCTCCAATATCTCTCACGAAAGCCAAATAAGATAGACAACCTTTCCCAACCATCCGCCGGGCCTTTAGAAAAGAAATCACCCTGCTGGGAACATAATCAGTCGTACCACGCCACTCAATCCTCGGAATACCCGGAATAGCCAACGTAACTGTCTTAGCATGACAGTCCAGAATAGCATGGTACGGAGATAACCAATCCATACCCAGAATAACATCAAAATCCACCATGCTTAACAGCAATAAGTCAACTCGGGTCTCCATACCCCCAATAGTCACTAAACAGGATCGGTATACATGATCTACAATGATAGTATCACCCACCGGGGTAGATACGTGAACAGGAAAGGCAAGACAACCTCGGGTAGTACCCAAGTGATGAGCAAAATATGAAGATACATAGGAATAGGTAGATCCGGGATCAAATAAGACAGAGGCATCTCTATGGCAGACTGAGATAATACCTGTGATAACAGCATCTGAGGCAATGGCGTCCTTCCTGTCTGGAAGAGCATAGAATCGAGCCTGACCACCACCAGTCCGGCCTCCACCCTTGGGGCGGCCCCTGGCTACCTGACCTCCACCCCTAGCTGACTGGGCGGGGTGCTGATGAAACAGGAGCAGAAGATGAGGGTTGATCCCTCTGCTGAGACTGACTACCACGACGTCGAGGACACTGTCTCCTCATATGACCGAACTCACCGCACTCGTAGCAACTACCCGGCGTTGGAGAAGGGGACTGATGGAAACCCCTCGCTGCTGAAGAACCCTGGGCTGAAGAGGAAGGTGTGGAGCTCTGAGCTGGAAGGGCACTAAGTGAAGTCTGGCCCTGCTGAAATCCCTGATGACCACGGCCTGAAGAGGCCCCACTGTACTTTGGACGACCTGACTGAGGAGGCCTGAAGGAACGGCCTCTGCCACGCTGGAACTGGCCCCTAGACGGAGCGCCACTGAAACTACCTGAACCTCGAGGCCTCTTCGCCTCCCTCTCCTTACGCTCCCGATGGCGAACCGTCTCAATCTCTCGAGCCATGTCAACTACCTCCTCAAACGAGGCACCCATAACCCTCTCTCTGGTCATCAAAATGCAGAGTGAATAGTTGAGGCCATCCACGAACCTCCTAATCCTTTCCCGATCTGTCGGGATCATCCAAGTGGCATGCCGAGCTAGCTGCGTGAATCTCAACTCGTACTGGGTCACAGACATGTCCCCCTGAACCAACCACTCGAACTGACGACGTAGCTCCTCCCTGTGAGACTGCGGTATGTACTTCTCCAGAAAGACAGTGGAGAACTGCTGCCATGTAAGGGGCGCTACACCAACCGGCCTACGCCTCTCGAAGTCCTCCCACCAGGTGAATGCAGGCCCTGAGAACTGGAAAGTAGTAAAAGCCACACCACTCGACTCTAAGATCCCTGCAGTGCGAAGCATACGCTGACACTTATCCAGAAAACCCTGGGCATCCTCGCCCTCAGCACCGCTGAACCTCGGTGGCTGAAGCCTGCCGAATCTCTCAAGGCGACGCTGCTCATCGTCCGGCATAGCTGGAGCCTCATAGGCTGCAACTGGTACAACTGGAGCAACTGGAGCAACTGGCGGAGCTATGGCTGCTTCCGGTGTTTGAAGTCCCTGGGCAGCCTGCTCAGGTATGTGAGCAACTGGGGTTTGATGTCCTCCCCCGGTCTGGGAAGCAGCTGCTGCGGTAGAAGCTGAGACTGCCTGAGCCAGGCCAGTGCAAACTGATAGTAGCTGTGCCAAGGTCTCCTGGAGACCAGGAATAGCAATAGGCACTGCTGGTGCCTGCACAGGTGCTGTTGGGACATCGACAGCTGGAGTCTGGTCCTGAACTGTGGCAGCTGGTAGGTCAGCAGGTGCTGTCTCTGCGGCCCTACCTCGACCACGACCACGACCGCGTCCACGGCCTCTAGTGGGTGGTACTGGTGGTCGACCATCGCGTCCGGTAGCACGAGTTCTCGCCATCTGCGAGAGAATAGAATACAAGAATTTAGTTTTCGAATCACAAAGTCGCACGACAAGAATTTCAAGAATATGAAGTTTTCCTAAAGGTTCTGCAGCCTCTCGAGGAGAAGTACAGGCGTCCCCGTACCGTTCCGCGAGACTCTACTAAACCGGCTCATGACTACTTTCCTGCTCATCCGAGCTCGTGACATTCCCATCAACACCGAACTGTAACCTTGATCCTCACTTCAAATTCCATACCACTCTCTGCACCCAACACGCCAATATACGATAGAACACGATTTTTCATCATAACTCCAGAACCACTATTAGATTAACACTTCATCATATAAGAACTTTTCACTTAAATCACTTCAGGAGAACCATTGCGGCACACAGGTGAATTCCCATAACCCTAGAATATGCCAAATCTCTAAGTAGTGGTCTTAAGCCACCAATATGCAAATTTAACTATGGCTAATCAATCTATCTTCTTCCAATTTATCCTCGATCGCCTTAGAAATAATAATAACTCCATTCAACACATAGCATACTCCATCCGCACTCATCTCGAGTGACCTTGACTCACGAGACCATGCTATCTCAAATCCCACGACCATTTCATACCTCCCAATTACTACCTGCAGGTCAAAACATATAGAACCTCCTGGGCACCTCCTCATAAGCTGCTACAAGGCTTGATTCTTAACTGTATCCATAGGCTCGAAGCCATTAGGCACCACACTTTACCCCTTTGAATCCACTGGGACCGTTGTTGAGAGCCACCCGCTCTGACTTGGCCCCGAATATAATCAACTCCACAAATCTTCTAGCACATGAATACCCTCTCGACGAAGCACCCGACAGAATCACTTCCCTCGAAACTCACATCTATACAAGGCATAAATGCTGAATCCTTCCCAAAGTCTGAACATGGGCCAATAAGGCCAACCATAGCACACCTTTAACAATTCCTTTGCTCAAATTATCGCTTATGTCCTTTCCGTAGCTGGAATGACACTTCAATATGCTAACAACCAGAAACCTCACAAGTAGTTAACCATGCAACCCTAATCATAGGCGGTGGGACTCTCCCACTTAGCTTGAAGCCATTATTACACAACTCTAGACTTCACCCCGATCCTTGATTTCTTATTGACATAACCTTGCGCAATCGCCGCAAAAATTCTCGAAATCTTTCTGTAAAACCCCTTTTTATACTCTGAATCATCAACCACATTCGCACTACCGATCTCCTTGCTGTATAACCAATAGAATTTCCGCAGAAGCTTCGCCAACCATGCAACTGCCGATCCGCTCCCACCTATGGGATTTACGTGCCTACGTCTTCCAACTCTGCTACACGGGGTGCAATCCCCACGACATTAATGACCCATCCTGAGTCCAAGCTCACTCTCTAGCTGCACAAGTCCATTCACCTCTCGTGGACATCAATTAAGTGCGCGGCAACATCCTTCCAATTCAAAGTTAGGTTGTATCCTTCTTCATTTCAAGCAGCTCCTTTCCGTTATATAAAATCTCCTGCCGCCTAATAGCCCATACTCAAAATTAATCCATAGGCCAAAATCACCAAATCGCCCCAAACTCTCCCACTTTGGCGAAACTCACCCCTTTAGTCGACTACTCGACCTTTGCTTCTTATACCTGGCCTTCTAGAAATTTTGACCACCGCCTGACACTCCCCACATGTCCTTCCTCATCCTTTGCTGCTCAGTTGTTGCCTTAAATAAAATCTATCTTCGTGGCACTTGAACCCACAATTGCTGCTAACTTTAAACCTTTCCGAAGAACGTCTTCCTCGAACCGTCGACATTAGGAACACTAATTCAATCCTACACTACCGCATCCTGCGATATCTGACAGCCGCATTGTCACGACCCCAATCCCGGTCGTGATGGCGCCCAACACTAATGCTAGGCAAGCCCGACCAATTAAATACTCTCAACCCAAATTCGCAATCCGTTAACAAATAATACGATTAAAATAGTAAATATCAAGTTTCCAATCCGGAACTAGATAAAATAGTACAAAAAATAATAACGAATATACCAAACATTTCCCCAATAGATCTGGAGTCACGAGTCTAGAGCCTCTAAATGTAACAGAGTAATATATTCATAGTAATAAAGAATGTCTAGGATAGGGAAAGACAAATGCAATAAAGGGGAGAAGTCGGGTCCTGCGGACGTCAGGCAGCTACCTCAACAACTCCTAAACCGAAATCCAAGAAGACCACAAACAGCTCCACTAAGTCTCCGGAGCACCTGAATCTGCACACATGGTGCAGGGAGTAAAGTGAGTACTTCCAACTCAGTGAGTAATAAACATATATAATGGCTGAAAGTAAGAAATCCCGAAATATTACAATATAAAGCTATAATCAACGATTCAGCA
>NW_017672699.1:0-47307 GCF_001879085.1 Nicotiana attenuata | reverse complement strand
CACAATGTACAGGTAATGTCGACCATAAACGCGAATAATTAGGCCAAGAGACTTACCTCCAATTGATTCTCAGTCAAATCCCTCGAAAATTCTCGCCCAAAGCTCTCCAAGTCGCTTAAAAATGGTGGAAACTACCTCTTGTTCGCGGATGAAATTTAATATTTTAAACCCTTCTGCCAACAGCGATTTTCGCTTATGCGGTCCCGCTTCCGCTTATGCGGGACCGCTTCTGCGGCCAAAATTCCGCTTATGCGGTCTTCACTTAAAAACCCAACGTCCGTTTTTGCGTCTCCTCATCCGCTTCTGCGAACCACTCAAGACCGCTTCTGCGGTTTATAGTCCGCTTCTGCGGACTCGCATTTGCGAAAAATGTTCCGCTTTTGCGGAAACACTCCACCAGGCTACGAACTGCTTCTGCGCTCCTTTACCCGCTTCTGCGGAACCACTTCTGCGGTCCATTTCCGCAGAAGCGGAAATACCAGATGACAGAAAAACTGAACCTGCAACACACCTCAAAACGCTCGTTTAACCACCCGAATTCACCCCGAGGCCCCCGGGACCTCAACCAAAAACACCAACACATCCTAATACCTTATTCAAACTTGTTCCAATCTTTAAAACACATTAAACAACGCTAAAACCATCAAATCACATCGAATTCAAGCCTATGTTTCTTAAAAACTTCCGAATTACGCATTCGATCAAAAACCCGACCAAAACACCTCCAAATGACCTGATATTTTGCACACATATCCAAAATCACCTAACGGAGCTACTGCAACCCTCGGAATTCCATTCCGACCCTCGGATCAAAATCTCACCTATCCACCGGAATTCGCCAAAATGCCAACTTTGCCAATTCAAGCCTAATTCTACTCCGGACCTCCGAAATCACTTCCGATCGCACTCCTAAGTCACAAATCACCTCCCGAAGCTAACCAAATCACCGGAATTGACATCCGAGCCTTCTAACTAATAAGTCAACATTCGGTTGACTTTTCCAAACCAAACCTTCCTTAAAGAGACTAAGTGTCTCATTTCCTATCCAAACCAATTCAATTAAACTCTAACTCACCCGTTGCTGATAATAAAACATGAAAGAGAAATAAATGGGGGAATCGGGGCTGTAATACATGAGACGACGGGTTGGGTCGTCACACGCATCTTCAATACTATTTCACAATATGATACCCCAAAGGCGAATTGTAGAAGATCATAACACCGAATTTAGTACATTCAATTAGGACAACGACACCTTATCATAGAGGAAAACTCCACCACGCTCGCAAATACCGATTGCTCTTCCCCTGCCGGAAATAAAATACCGAATCTCTAGATCATGCACTGAGTGAACCTCCCTTCAAGTTATTCACTGCCCCAACACGTAGGCAAACATCCTACCATCATATCAATACTGTAGAACAATCATTCATAGCATCATGGCAACTTGTGCCTAGCCTCAGAGCTATCAGAAGCACCGCTACTGAGCCGAAACGACAGAATATCCTTTCACAAGGCGGAGATAATAGCCCAGACAACTATGCAAGGAGAAACATCCCGCACTACATCGGTAGTACCATTATAATTCTTCAACGCTCGATTTATAACAAGCCGTTCGCGTCGTGAGGATTGAGTAGGAAGGGAACAGGGGCATACGCCTCTAGGAATCAAATCGCACGATGAGGAATCAAGAAGGGAAGTACTCCTAATAGCCCTGCAGCCTCCCGAAGATAAGTACAGACGTCTCTGTACCAATCCGCGAATAGACTTGCTCATGACTCGTGAGACCTACGGGAACCTAGTGCTCTGATAACATGTTGTCACGACCCAAAATCCACTAAGGGTCGTGATGGCGCCAGACACCACTGTCAGGCAAGCCAACCAAAAATGCTTAATTAAATTTTCGTTTTAATACTCTTGAAATCTATGATTTTCCTTCAAAATTTACCAATTTAAAAGATAATCGCTTCAATTCAAATTATATGATAAGCAATTAATACAAAATACGTCATAACCATCCCAGAACCTGGTGTCACAAGTGCATGAGCAATTTCAAAAAAAAGAATCGAATAAAGTACAACAGCTATCCGGAATACAATTGGAAAGAAAATAAATAGAATCCTGAGAGAGACTATACTAGCTGCGGGTCGCCTCGAGGAAATACAGCTCACCTAGTCTCCGTGTCAACCATGCTGCTACTCCCTCTAGGCACTAGAGGTGCATGTGCCTGTGCAACAAAAATGCACATGAGTGTAGTATGAGAACAAAAACAACGTTTACTCAGTAAGTATCCCGCCTAATCTCGAAGATGTAGAGACGAGATGGCAACTTCGACACTTACTAAAGGACCAGTAATAATATTATTAATGCGACGACCCACGGATTTATTAAGAACCACAGTAAAATTTAAACGCGTCACTAAACAGGTGAAAGTTCCTTTTTATATAAAGTCTCCGGATTCATAATCCATTAATTAACGATTATCTTAAGTCGGGGAGCAGATATTAGTATCAACAAATATCAAGGCAAGCAATACAAGCATGCGCAACTCATGCCGAGGTTGTACGGCTCGATCCAACAATATTTAAACTGTGCACTGCCAGAGGGTCGAATGGCGCGAACCATAGATGCATCTATTTTACCGAGGCGTTCGGCCCGTTCCACAACAGATAAACACATTCAAATAGTCAAGTCAATAACTCATCAAGGAGCAATTATTCAGAAAAAGGCAAGTTTCTCCTTTAAAAGTCAAGAATTGATATCTAGTCTGTTAGTAGTTCATTTACACGTTCAATATGTTAAAGCATTTTTAAATATGTAAACAAGGTTGCATTTATTACAAGTAAGCATGCTTCTGGGTCCTAAACTACCCGGACATAAGCATAATAGTAGCTACACACGGACTCTCGTCACCTCGTGCGTACGTAGCCCCCACAAATAGGAGCACATAACCAATTAACTCACCTATGGGGACAATTCCCTCTTACAAGGTTAGAAAGGAGACTCACCTCACTCTGAAGATCCATAATCGGCATTCCACGCCCTTCCGAAGACTCGAATCGATGCTAAATGCTCCAAAGCTAGCCAATAATTATGTAAATCCATTAATATATGCTCCATTACTCATTTCAATCCAATTTATAACAATTCCTAACCCTGATCGAAAAGTTGACAAAATCGCCCTCGGGCCCACGTGCCCGGATTTCCAAAATTTTCGAAGAATAAGTTTATCCGTAGCCTCACGAACTCAAATATGTAATTTTCTCTTAATTCCATACCCAAAATCGTGGTCAAATTCCAAGAATATAAATTTCAAGGTCTTTCCACCAAAACCCCAAATTTCTTCCAATTTACATGCTAAAATCCATACATAATCAATGTATTTAACTAAAGATAGGTGGGATTAACTTACCTCCAAGTTGCTAGGTGGAAGTCCCTCTCAAAAAGCTCCAAAATCGCCCCAAAGAAGAGAAAAATGGGTGAAATGAACTCAACCCCGCTTTTTAAAACATTTGCCCAACGACTTCCGCACCTGTGGACTCCTCGCCGCTTCTGCGAGTCTGCATCTGCGGCGCCCCCATCGCACCTGCGCCAATCACCGCTTTTGTGGTCCTTCTTCTCGCTTTTGCGCTAGCGCAGATGCGGCCAATACTCCCGCATCCGCGGTCCCTGCTCCTTCCATATCTAACCGCTTCTGCAGTTCCCTTCCTCGCTTCTGCGGGGCCGCTTCTGCGGTGAACCCTCCGCAGAAGCGGTTATACTAGCAACCAGACCCCTTCAACTATCTCCAAAATTCCAATTTCGATCCGTTAACCACCCAGAATCCACCCGAGGCCCCCGGAACCCCAACCAATCATTCCAACTAGTCCCAAAACACATTACGAACTTGCTCGAGGCCTCAAATCATATCAAACAATGCTTAAACCACGAATCGACCTCCAATCCAAACTTTATGAACTTTAGAATTTCAAACTTCTACTTTCGATGTTTACACATATCAAATCACGTCCGATTGACTTCAAATTTTGCGCACCAGTCATATTTGACATTACGGACCTACTCCAACTTTCGGAATCAGATTCCGACCCCGATATCAAAAAGTCCACCTCCGGTCAAACTTCTCCAAAAACCTTCAAATTTCTATCTTTAGCCAAATGACCCCAAAATGACCCACGGGCATCCGAATTCACTTCCGATCGCGCTCCCACCTCCTGAATCACCATACGGAGCTACTCCCAGACTCGGAATCCCAAACGGACATCAATATCACTGAAATGCACTTCAACCCAAATTTATGAAATTTCCTCCAAAATGCTAACTTTCACAATAGGCGCCAAAACGCTCCCGGGTCATCCAAAACCCGATCTGGGCATATGCCCAAGTTCGAAATCATCATACTAACCTGCTGGAACCTTCAGATCTCGATTCCGATGTCGTTTACTCTGAAATCCAATCCTAGTCAATTCTCTCAACTTAAAGCTTCCGAAATGAGAATTTCCTCTCCAAGTCCACTCCGAACTTCCCAAAATTTAATTCCGACCACGCGTGTTGATACCCAATTTTTTCCCTAAGTAGTTTTATATACTCAAAATATCCTCAAAATAGCATATACATGCATATACAAGCATTCCCAAGAGTTTTGGTATTTTTCCTTATTTTAAATCAATTTATTATCTATTTTAAAATTACAAAATCCAATAATTATTCCCAAAATTATCATTTTTGTGAATAACTTATTTTATTCACATATTTACACCAAATATAATTAAGATAATTTTTTGTATATTTTTACAAATTTGTTTGGTATTTCTAAAGCTAATTGCATATAAAGGCAATTATAGCCTATTTTACGATTAATAGTGTTTTATAATTGCAAAATTAGCTCTAATGTTTTTAAATTCATAAATATGTATTATTAATTGGTTCAGCATCTTCAATTTTCTTTTAAATCATTTTCACTATTTTTATAAAATAAAAGGGAAAAACTGGCTATTTAAAATGTAGTCCCATTTCGTTCTATTACACCCCAATTCCATTTCAATTTAAGCCTTAATTTTGGCCCAATCCGCCCCCAAATCAAAACGACCCAATTTGATTTCTCACCCGACCCCTGACCCAATTGCTAAACCCGCCCGGGTTTCTTTTAAATCCAGGTCGTTGATCCTTTTGATCAACGGCCACAAATGATTCTTTCCTTTTTAATTCCACATGACCTAACCCTAATCCCCATTTCTCTTTGACAGCCGCCTTCGAACTCTCTTCTCTCTCAAACGCTCTCAAGCACTCAAACCCTAATCGCCTCCCTCGTCTTCTCCGACCATTATCTCCCCTGAGTCCATGGCTTTTCAGGCCATGGATGACCTGCGCTCACCTTCCTTCACCCCAAAACCATGGGTGTTCGAGATTTCGAGGTCTGACCTCGACGGCGTCCGTTCAGATCCCCTGCAGATCTGTGTTCTGTGGCCTCTCCGGCCCCATTCCGATGTATTCAAGCTTTAGAAGCCTAGTCATGGCCATCTCTGACTCAAGACCAGACCTCTTCCAAGCCTTCTCATTGTTTCCGAGAAACCCTAAGGCTATTCGAGGTTCCTTCCTCTTTTATTTACTTAGATCTATGGTGGATCTGTGCTATATTCAATGTTTTAAAGCTTTTCCCCAATTTTCTTTTCAAAATTAGTCTGTTTCAATTTAGGGTTTTTGGAAAATCTTAAAACGACCTCTGACTTTTCTTCTTCTTCTTTTCTTTGTGTGAATCTGTCTATGCCATGTTCTTGTGTTCTTTCCTCGCGTGTCTACTCCTATGTTCTTATGTTTTGCCATATTATGCATGTTCTTCTATTTTTTGTGTTCTGTTCTTTCTTCTACCGGGCTCTATAAGCATGCTTTACATGTCTATCTCGTATGTTTCTTTACTATATTTTACTAAGCTTCTAATCCTTGTCTGCCTTTACTGGACTCTTGTTGAACTCTAAGCAGGTTCCGTCTCTATTTTTCCTAAACTTGTATCGCTCTTTCTCTCCTGAATTTGTTTGAGTGCCATGTTTTGCCTAAATGTATTCCCTGTGTTTCAAACTTGCTGCTCTCTCTGTTTGTTTTCTCATAAGTCTCTGAAAGAGACTACTAAGCCTGTTCTATTTGTTGTTTTCTCGTCTATGCATCTGATTCAAGTCACAAACCCTAGTATTTGGGGGTTTTTGGCAGGCTTGACTTTGTGTTTGGTCTAGGGTTCCATTCAGAACCCTTGACTCTCTTTCAGGCTCATTCTGAGTCTACGAACCTAACCTTCTTGGTCACTCTGATTTCTTGCTAGTTTTACGACAATTCTCTCTTGTCTCACATGTCTGTATGCTTTTTATATGACAAATTCTCTTCTTTCAAAGGGCCTTTGGCCAGCTTGTGATTGATTCCGAGTTCCTTTTTAAAAGGTTTTGTACTGTTGATTTTCTTTAAATTAAACCCCTTCTCACCTTGTCTAGTTGGATTCATTCACACTAAGATTCGAACCCTGATTTTACTGGCTGTTGATTGATTGTCTTTCCTTGTTCTGCCCAAACCGTGTGCTACCAGACTATTTCCTTAAATAAACTACTGTGCATTTATCCCTATTACACTGCTTTAGAAAAGATTTTTAAAACGAATCCTTTCCTTATTTATTTTTGCCCGTTTGAATCAAATCCCTTAACCAAAGGGAAACAGCTTGTGATTGATTTCAAAACTATTCTCTTACCTTTTTCTTACTCATCTTCTGCACTATAAAAGGGCCTGCCCTTTTGCACTAAAGGAGGGGTTTTACAGAGGCTTTTCACAGACTTTTCCTACACACACGAACACAGAACACCATCTGAGTTCACAATTCAATTTCACTTAAAACTCTCTCTTTTGATACTTGTGCCGCTGTGGACTGTGTTTACTTTACTTTCTTCTGCACTTCTTTTGCTTCTCTACTGGTATGTCTCAGTTAGTTTACATGCCTCAACAACAATGTGTTTAATTCTGCCTATTTCCTTTAGTTGGTATTTGTTTCCCTCTCCTTTATATTTCTGTATTTAAGTTATGTGTGTGATCAATTGTTTGTCATGAATTTGATACTCTGTGAATCCCCTTTACCCTTTTACCCCTTTGTATGTGAGTTTATTGTTCAGGGCATAGCAGCACCTCAATATTGCTGTCTACGATCCTGAACTGGGTTCATTGAACTCCTTAACTCAATCAATTCCCACTTCCCATTCTCCCCATTATGTGCTTGAGCCTTGACTTAGGTCTGATAGTGTCCTAATCACTATCCAGACCTTTGTCTGACCATCAAAAGGTCTGCTCCTAACTTGTTCATCTAGCAAGTGGTCTGGGGTGTGCCAGCCTACCTTATGGCTAGGTATGACCGCCACTTGTCATGGCCCCTTAATTCCCTTTCACTTTGCACTTACTCCTAGCTATAAGTTCTGCCCCTCTCTTGCAAGCCATGCTTTGGGACCCCTGAGCTCCCTCTGAACTTGGATGCCTGAGGGCTGGCTATTCGACTGCACCATCCTGTTCATAATGGCATCCTGGGTGTAAGCAATGCCTGGAATCCCTGAGGTTCCTTGAAACTTTGAAACACCCTGGATAATGAGAAGGCTTTGGAGATCTGGACCCCGGAGTTGGTTAAATACATATTATTGGACATTAGGATTGAATTAGGCTGCTTGGATCTAGCTGTTAGTTTTTGATGTATTTTTATTATTTCAGTTGATTCATTGGGTTGTAATAACTTGTATAGAACTCGGGGAATCTAGTAAAAGGGTGTGAGAGGGGTTTTACTTTCTTGCATCCATAAAGGGTAGATATCATGACTTTAGGACTTTAATTTTTTTTACTGGAAATATTGTACATAAGATGGTTCGATGTTTCTGATTCAAGTCACCTAGATACCATGCCTATAGGGTTTAACGTTTAATTATGATATAAGTCATCTAGAATCCTGCCTATAGGACCTTAACGTTCATGTAATCAGTGCATATAGAAATCATGCCTATAGGGAATGCATATGCATTAGGCAAACTGTAGGTTAATTAAATAATTACCTCTTCTTACCAGTTCTTAACAGACTTTTTTAATCAGATATAGATATCATAGGATTCCGCATCAAGTTAGTCCGATTCTTCAGCCTCAATATTTTGACAAAACTCTTTTGAATCAGTATACATTTGAGTCCTTCAAATCAGCACCTCTTCTGAAATGGTTTCTTTCTAAAATTCTGCCTAAACATTTTCCAACTAAGTTTTGGTCTTCCTGAAATTGTCTTTAAAACAGTTCTGCAGTTTACTCTTTCCTTAAGTATTTCTGACTCTGGAACTCCTTTTATGGTTTATACTCATGATTCTCTTAAGACTTATTTCTAAACTGACTGCAGTCTGTACTTTCCGGCATTAGACTACTTTTCTAGAACCAGTACTTTCTAAATCACTCGCTTAAAATACCTTAAGTTCTGACAATTGGATCCAAGTTGCCTAATGTGGGCTTCCTGTCTAAACGTATGTATCAAACCAGTCCGCTCGCTGCTTAATTTTTAATTTTAAAGACTAAACCAGTATGCGTAAAGGCATGCTAAACTATGTGTTATCTGATTTACGGGGTTTATGTAAGCCTTACCTGTTTGTCTGTTCATTCCCCCTACTTGTTACTTGTTTTTGAATGTCGATTAGAATTTTTGTCCTTTAAAACTCCATGAAGGCCCCCATCCCTTTCTCCCCCTTTTAGGATTAGTAGTCCTAATGCCCCGGGACTGATAGCTTGGGACGGGTAATAGCATGCGATAGGCAAACGATACCATTCCGCGCTCCAATACCTTAACGGGGTGGGAAAGGTTAGACATGGAGATGATGATTACACGATAACACTATGCATACAATTGAGTACCAGTGTTGTGCGAATGATCCATGTAATATATAAACCTAGGACCCCCCTCCCTCTTTATTAGTTTAACAATTTTCTGAATCTTAAAAAAACTGCTGCACTTTCGACTTCTGTTTTTCACATAATTTTAAGATTGTTCGCACTAAGTACTTGACTTCTTCCTACTTGCACTTTTAACTAAACTGCTCCTTCCCTAAGATTCAGCACTTTTTTAACCTTTTGTGCTCCTTATTTGTAATAGTTTTTCGTATTTGCAATGCTTGCTTGTTTACTTGTTTGTTTGCATTCAAAGTCACAATTGTAGCATGGCCGGGAACCACACTAGTGGATCTTGAGGGGGGCCTAACACCTTGCCCTCGAGAAAATTTCTAGCCCTTACCCAAACTCTGGTTCTTCATCTCAAATCCTTCCTTAAAGTGTCCTAATGCACTATAATCATTAGGTGGCGACTCTCCAAACTCTCAAAAAACTCAATTCCCAAAGTGGGAAAAGAGTTGTCTTCCCAAATGTCGTGAACCCGATTTCGCGAGGATAAAGGGGGCGTCGACAACGCGTACAAGTCATAATGCCTGAATTGAAGCTGCTCAGGGCCTCGAACTACTGAACGGCGCACTAGGGCTCAAAATGACCGGTCGGGTCGTTACACGAGGTCCCCGAGACCCCGTCCAATCACATCAAAAAGTCCTAAAACACAATACAAACTTGCTCGATACTTCAAATCACATCAAACAACATCAAAACCACGAATCACACCCCAATTCAAGCCTAATGAAACTAATGAACTTCCAACTTCTAAAACTAATGCCGAATCATATCTAATCAACTCCGAATGACCTCAAATTTTTCATCGAAGTCTCAAATGGTACAACGGATCTATTCCTTCTTCCGGAACAAAAATCTGAACCTGATATGAACAAAATCAATTCTCAGTCAAAGCTCTCAACTTTCCAAACCTTCAACTCTGCAACATTCGCCAATTCAAGCCAAAACAACCTACGGAACTCCAAATCAACATCCAGACATACTCCTAAGTCCAAAATCACCATACAAATCTATCAAAACCATCAATACTCCATTTTGGAGTCGTCTACACGAAAGTCAAAGTCCGGTCAACTCTTTCAACTTAAGCCTTCAACCTTGGGATTAAGTGTCCTAATTCTCTTTGAAATACCCTCGGAACCAATCCAACCGCACCGGCAAGTCCCATAACCACAAATGAACATAAAAGAAATAATATATAGGGAAACGGGGCTATAATACGCAAAACATGCCGAGTCGTTACATATAGTATATAGAGTATATCTGCAAGTTGCTATGTCTCTTTTTTCCTACAAATATATATATATATATATATATATATATATATATATATATATGCATTTTAGAACTCATTCTCTAAATTCAGAACTCACTACGTGGTCTAAGTTTTGGATTTGCTCTTGCATGTTCTTACATCGAAGATATTATTGTTAATGTTTGTATTATTGCAATCTTGATTAATATTGTACTCCCTCCGGTCCACTTTAATTGATTTCTTGGCTATTTTCACACATATTAAGGAATTTACTTTTTTAATATTAATTAATAAAAAATTAATCATGTTAACCTTAATTTGTTCATTGGAAATATAATATATACTTCAAGACTCTTTAATCCAAGGGAAACTTTGGGAAAAGAAAGTTAATTCCTTCTTGATAACTGAAAAAATTAACATCACATCGATGAATCAAATGCCAAAACACAAGTTGAACTTCTAAGTTCAAGAACTTCCACAGTACAAACCAAGTGTCTTATTCAAGCCTAACCAATCCAGATTACAACCATAATTTGAACACAAGTCCCAAATAACAAAAAGAACCCATTCCAACTTCTGGAACAACATCTGAACCTGATATCATCAAAGTGAACTCCCGGTCTAACTTAGGAATTCTCCAAATGTTCAAATTTCCTATTTTCGGCAATTAGAGTCAAAACATCCAAGGAACCTCCAAATGCAAATCCGAACATGCGTCGAAGTCCAAATTAGCATATGAACCTATTGCAACCATCAAATCACTAATCCGAGGTCGTTTACATAATAGTCAAACTTATGTAAATTCTTACAACTTAAGCTTCCAACCGAGGAACTAAGTGTTTCAATTCACTTAAAAACCTCCCCAAAACCAATCCAATCATCCCTGCAAGTCCCAAAATAATGGACAAGCATACGGGAATTATCACATCGGGAAACGGGGCTCAAATACACAAACGGTCAGTTGGAGTCATTACAACAATTTATTAAATTTGATATGTTACTTGGCAGAATTCATAGCTGATCAGGAGCCGGAGCCCTAGGTTGCAGCGACTACCAGCAGTAGGGGCCAAGGGCAAGGTATAGCCAGAGGTAGAGGCACATCTCAACCTAGAGGTGCGCAATAGCACTTGTTGTCGAGCCTCAAATCGAGCAGGATAAGGAGATCCCTATTCCGACCGTGCCAGTAGGACCAACTCAAGTCCCAGAGGGGTTCATCACCACCCCAGTTCTTAAGGACGCCCTAGTCCACTTGGTCTTATGGAGAGTGTGGCCCAGGCTGGTGTATTTCCTGTAGCACATGTCGTCTCTCAACTGAGGGAGGAGCCTAGACTCTCACTACTCACACTCCAGAGTAGATGGCTCATGGGTATAAAACCCTAGCAGTTTTACTAGTTCGGGGAGCTCAAACCGTTGTTGCTACACAGTCAAGGGAGAGACCCATGATGTTTGCCGAGGGGTTGAAGAGGTTGGACAAGTTCACCAATTTGTGTCCCCTTCACTTAAGTGGTACACCTTTTGAGGACCCTTAGGATTTCTTAAACCATGTCCATGAGATATTGTGCGACATGGGTGTAGTGGAGTCCAACAGAGTTGACTTCATAGTGTTTCATATGCCTGGCTCATTCAAGAGATGGTGGCAAGTGCATGTTCAGGGTTGGCCAGTAGGTTCATGTTCTCACAGTTATTTTTGGAGAAGTTCATCCACTTCAATCAGAGAGAGGAACTTATAGTCAGTTTGAGCGCCTTCAGCAGGGTAGCATGGTTGTTACTCAGTATGAGACTAGACTTGTGGATCTATAACGCCATGCAACTATCCTGATCCCTACTGATAAGGAGAGGGTGCGGAGGTTAATAGATAGCCTTACATATAGTATCGGGCTGCAGATGGCTAGAGAGACCGAGGATGATATTTCTTTCACCAAAGTAGTGGAGATTGCTATGCGGATCGAGAAGAATTGTGGCCAGGGTAGAGAGGCAACATCTGAGAAGAGGCCTCGTCATTTTGGTGGTTTCAGTGGTGCCTCGTTTGGAGGAAAGGGTTCATTTGGTAAAGGCCACTGTGTCAGGCCAGTTCAGTTAGCACTGCAAGTATCACAAGGAGCTTCAGGTAGTCGTGGTGCTTATGGGTCTCGTTCTTAGCACCTAGCATTCAGTGCACCTTCAGCTCCCATTAGTGCACCGTCAATTCAAAGCTATCACAGTTGTTATTCAGTCCGTCAGGGTCAGTCCTAGATTTAACATACATGTCATCCGAGAGAGTGCTTTGAGTGTGGAGGTATGGGTCACATAAGGAGGTATTGTCCTAGACTTCAGAGCAGCATACTATAGCAGGATACTCGTACCATAATTCTGGCACCGGTTTCTCCACCACCCACTCAGCCAGCTAGTGGTGGGGGGTCAGGCAACCAAAGGTGGAGGGTAGACAGCTAAAGGTGGAGGTCAGTCAGTGAGAGGTCGTCCGAGAGGTGGAGGTCATATTGGTGGGGCTCAGTTCCATTGCTATGCATTTCCAATTAGACCTGAGGCGGAGTGTCACAACCCAAAATCAACTGTCGTTATGGCGCCTATCATGGAACTAGGCTAGCCTCTACTTAACAACTCACCACAGCAAAATAACTTTGAAAATAAAGATGGAAGCAGTTAACATTAAAGAAATCTTTTTAAAAACAGAAAATAATCCCAAAATACGATGCAATCCAACCCATAACCTGGGTGTCACTAAGTACATGAGCGTCTAAATCAGAATACAGTCCACAACAGTGTCTAGAGAAATAAACTGAAAATACAACTAGTTATAAAGAAGGAGAGTCAAGGCCCGCGAACGCCGTGCAGCTACGTTGATAGTCTCCAAACTCTGAAGCCTCAATCAGCGACCGCCGCCGTGACCACAAATGCCTGGATCTGCACACGAGGTGCAGGGAGTAATGTGAGTACATCCAACTCAGTAAGTAACAAGTCCAAACTTTGGACTGAAAGGTAGTGACGAACTCAACCGATGCAGATAAAATAGAAATAACTATGCAGAAACGTAGGCATGCTTTCAAATCAAATAGGTAGTTCAAAATAGTAAAGTAGGGTAGATTCGAATAGTGTAAAGGATATAATCTCTACTATCTCTACATGTCAATGCACATATTGTATGTGATGCAACATGTTGTCAGCCTCATGTACTCACACTCTCAAATGCTCAACCACTCGG
Source organism: Nicotiana attenuata (assembly GCF_001879085.1). Classification (NCBI taxonomy): domain Eukaryota; kingdom Viridiplantae; phylum Streptophyta; class Magnoliopsida; order Solanales; family Solanaceae; genus Nicotiana; species Nicotiana attenuata. Next base: position 33,922 of record NW_017672699.1, on the reverse strand, counting down.
TACTCTATATGGCCCATACTGCCCGGGGAAGATCCATCCCAAAACATATACATCACTGACTTTAAGTCACCCAGTACCGAGGAAGGCCAATCCAACCTTGTAGGGAAGATCCATCTCCAGGTATCAAGTACTTCGGACAAGATCCGTGTCCAAGGAAGATCCATCCCTCAATAATATCATCCGCGCTCACTGGGGGTGTGAATAGACTCCGGAGGGACTCCTATAGCCCAAGTGCTATCACAAATCAATATAACCGCTACGGCGTGCAGCCCGATCCCATAACTATCACTCATAATCAGGCTCTCGGCCTCACTCAGTCATCAATCTCTCCAGTCTCTCTCAGGGCTTACAATGTCATGAAAACTAGCCCGAACCAATGATATGATGTATCAATAAATAACAATTGAGACTAAGATATGATATGAAATGCATGAACATGACTGAGTACATAATATCAATAAAATAAGTGAGATGAAAGCAAGAAACGACCATTGGGGATCCCAATAGTACCGGCATAAAGCCTAAGCATGATATCTAGTATGATTGATAGGTCAATTACTTTATCCCAAGATGAAAACACGGATATCAACAAGATAGAGCCACTATACAGTGCCATAGAATCAACCAGGTCACAATTCTCACAGTGCACGCCCGTGACTTGGCATGTGCGCCACCTCGGTGCCAATCACATAACACAAAATTTGGGGTTTCAAACCCTCAGAACCAAGTTTGAAAGCGATACTTACCTCAAATCGAGCAAATCTCTACTCCAAAATGCCTTTTCCTCTCAAATAGGTCTGCAAACGTCTCGAATCCCAATCAACTCCACGAAAATTCAACAATCACCCAAATCCGTGGTCTCTAGCTCAAAATATGAAAATGGGTTCAAACCCTCATTTTTGAAATTAATACTGTCTGCCCAGATTTCCTTCTTGGTGAACGCGACCGTCCTCTCACATTCGCGTAGACCAACTCAAACTGCCCCTCAACTACACCCTTCGCGAACGTGACCAATGCTTCGCAAACGCGAAGCTTTACAAACTCTGACCTTCGCGAACGTGACCCTTATCTCGCGAACGCATAGACCAAGGACCCGGGTTCCCCAGCTGCCTCGCTCTTCTTTGCAAACGCGACACCACTCACGTATTCGCGATGCACACTTAGCCATACCTTCGCGTTCGTGTCCTCTCCTTCACGAATGCGTAGAACACAAATCTCCCCATCTCACAAACACACTTCACGAACGCGAGGCTCCTCTCGCGAACGCGTAAGAGAAAACAAGAAAAACACAGCAGCAGATATCAGCTATCACTCAAAGGCCAAAAATGATCCATTAACCACCTAAAGCTCACCTGCGGCCCTCGGGACCTCAACCAATCATACCAAAAAGTCCCAAAACATCATACGAACTTAAGTGAATCCTCAAACCACCTCAAACAACATCAAAAACACAAATTACACACGGATTAAAGCCTAATGAACTTTGAAATTTCCGAATTCTACAAACGACGTCAAAACATATCAAATCACGTCCGATTGACCTCAAATTTTGTACATAAGTCATAAAAGACAACACGGACCTATTCCAACTTCCGGAAATCCAATCCAACCCTGGTATCAAAAAGTCCACTCTCGATCAAACTTTCCAAATTTCCAACTTTCAGCATTTCAAGCTAATTCTACTACAAACCTCCAAAATAGAATCCGGACGCGCTCCTAAGTCCAAAATCAAAATTCAATTCCGAGTTCGTTTACACATAAGTCAACATCCGGTCAACTTTTCCAACTTAAGCTTTCAAATAAGAGACTAAGTGTCTCAATTCATTCTGAAATCACTCCGGACCCGAACCAACAAACCTGATAAGTCATAATAGAGCTGTAGAGAATAAAAGAAGCAGAAAATGGGGGAACGGGGCTATAAATCTCGAAATGACCGGCCCGGTCGTTACACGGAGTTGTCAGATGCATTTATAACATGTATTGTTCCGGTCTGTCATAGATATGCATCGGTTTTATTTTACTCGGCTTCTACTTATTCGTATGTGTTATCCTATTTTTCTTCATATTTGGATAGATCTCGTGATTCTTTGGATACTCCTATCTATATGTCTACACCCGTTGGGGATTCTATTATGGTAGATCATGTCTATCGCTCTTGTTTGGTCACTATTAGGGGCTATAATACCACAGTTGATCTTCTATTATTGGATATGGTGGATTTTAAGATTATTCTGGGTATGAATTGGTTGTCCCCATATCACGCTATCTTTGATTGTCATGCCAAGACTATGACGTTTGCCATGCCAGGGTTGCCTAGTTTGGAGTGGAGAGGGACTGATCACTCCACTAGCAGGGTAGTTTCATATTTAAAGGCTCGACGTATAATAATGAAGGGGTGTTTGGCGTATTTGGCTTATATCCGTGATTCTAGTGCCGAGGTACATTCTATGGATTCAGTACCGGTGGTGAGTGAGTTCCCAGAGGTGTTTCATACAGATTTACTCGGCATGCCACCCGATAGTGATATCGACTTGGTTCCGGGCACTCAGCCTATTTCTATCCCTTCGTACCACACAATTGAGTTGAAAGAATTGAAGGAGCAATTGCAAGATTTGTTTGATAAAGGATTCCTTAAACCTAGTGTCTCTCCATAGGATGCGCCGTTGTTTTTTGTGAAGAAAAAGGATGGATCGATGAGGATGTAAATAGATTATCAGCAGCTAAACAAGGCCAATATCGAGAACAAGTATCCATTATCGAGAATTGATGACTTATTTGATCAGCTTCAGGGTGCCAAAGTGTTTTCCAAGATTTAATTGAGGTCTGTCTACCATCAGATGAAGATTAGGGCACCTGATATCCCGAAGACAACTTTTCAAACTCGGAGATTAGAGATACAGGAGTTGATGTGGGAGCGCATCACCATGGATTTTGCAGTAGGCTTACCATGAATCTTGAGGAAATATGATGCAGTTTGGGTTAATGTAGACCGGTTGACTAAGTTTGCACACTTCATTCCGGTGATGACATCCTATTCTTCAGAGTGGTTGGCTCAGATTTACATTCGGGAGATTGTCCACCTGCATGGCGTGCTAATTTATTATCGGGGCACGCAGTTCACATTGCATTATTTGATTGCCGTGCAGCATGAGTTGGGCGTGCGGGTCGAGCTGAGTATTGCATTTCATCCTCAGATGAATAAACAGTCCGAACGCATTATTCTGATTTTGGAGGACATGTTACGAGCATGCTCAATGGATTTCGGGGGTCAGCAGGACCAATTTTTGCCTCTAGCAGAGTTCGCATACAACAACATCTATCAGTCGAGCATGCAGGAGCATGCAGATGGCTCCGTACGAGGCCTTGTATGTGAGGCGATTTGAGTACGGTGAGGCTAGATTTTTGGAATCTAATTTAATTCATGATGGTTTTGAGAAGGTTAAGGTGATTCTGGAGTGACTTCGTACAAATCTGCCTAGGCAAAAGCATTATGCGGACCAGAAGGTTTGAGATGTGGCTTACATGGGGTGTAAGAAGGTTCTTCTTAGAGTGTCTCCTATGAAGGGCGTGATGCGATCTGGAAAGAAGGGCAAATTGAGCTCGAGGTTTATTGGCCCGTTTGAGATTTTGGAGATAGGTGGGGAGGTTGCTTATATGATTGCATTGCCTCCTAACCTAGGTACATCCGGTATTTCACGTTTCCATGCTTTGAAATTACCATGGGGATAGTTCACATGCTTTAGACTTAATCACGGTGCAACTTGAAGAGAATTTGACCTACGAGGAAGAGCTGGTGGCTATGTTAGACCAGCAGGTTCGAAAGTTGAGATCTAAGAGTTTTCCATCTGTGAAAGTGCATTGGAGAGGTCAACTGATTGAACAGGCAATGTGTGAGTTAGATTCCGATATGAGGAGTAGATACCGACACCTTTTAATCAGTCCAGGTTCATTTCTATGTCGGTTCGAGGATGAACGTTTCTTTTAGAGGTGGAGAATGTGAGGATCTAATAGGTCGTTTTGAGTACTAGATCCTTTTTATATGTTTCGAGATCGCACATAGCTTTATTTGATGAGTTATGACTTGTATGCGTGGTCTGTGTCGTGCTTCAGAAATCTATTATGTGTAATTTTAAAGAGAATGTGATTTTTGACTTAAAATGAGACTAGAGTTGACCACGGTCAATATTTTGGGTAAACGACCTCGGATCCATATTTTTACAATTTTGGTAGGTTCGTATGATATTTTTGGACTTGTACACATGTTTGGTTGGGGTCCAGGTGACCCGAGGGAGTTTTGGCATATTATGTGAAAGATTGAGAAATTTGATTTTAAACTTGAAATTCTTGAGCTTTGATGATCGATTCTTGATATTTGATGTTGTGTTAATGATTTGAGTGACAGAGAGTTTATATGATGTTGTTACAGTTGTGTGGTTGCTCGGATTGGAGCCCAAGGGCTCGGAAGATGTTTCGGATAAGTTTTGGTTGATTTTGGACCCGCTGAAGCATAACAGTTGCTGGTGTAATGTTGTAGTCTCGCATTTGCGAAGACCTTATCGCAATTACGAGCCTCGCATTTGCGATGTCAGGCTCGCAAATGCAAAATATGGGATTGGTAAGCATGCTTCACAAATGCGAAGAAATCGTCGCATTTGCGGATCATTGGGTTTCTGTCACGACCCAAAATCCAACTAGTTGTGATGGCACCTAACCCAACCCGCTAGGTAAGCCAATTAAAAACTATCCAATTTAATGAGATTTATTAAGAAAAGAGACGATAATACAACTGCTTTTATACAAGGAATTTCCCAAGGACTGGTAGTACAAATCATGAGCTTCTAAGATTTAGGGTTTTTAAAGCTAGTGTAAAATAAATACATCATCTATCTGAATTATATATAAACAGATTTTTCATAAGTCTAGAGCTACCATGAACAAGAGGCAGCTATAACCAGAACGCAGGTACGTCTTCATTGCTAGCTACCGTCAAACACAGCAACGTCATCATCCAAATCTGCACGCAAGGTGTAGAAGTGTAGTATGAGTACAACAGACTTCATGTACTCAATAAGTAACAAACTAACCTTAGGTTGAAAGTAGTGACGAGCTGGAACAAGGGTCATAGTCCATCTCCAATAACCAGTAACAATTCGTAACAAAGTAATAAAAATGGTACACGAAATAACTCAGAGATATGATGCTCAGCTCATTCTCAGTTATGGAAAATAGGCATGCTTTTCAAGTATAACAGTAAATCCCAAGTTTTTCACCAAAAACACCCAAAATAGGAGTAAATTTGAAAACTATGATTTTTTTTTTCAAATACATCGAACAACAGGTAAGATATTCCATTATCAAGTGGCATGAGGAAAGTACATCTCTATGCCTACATGTCAATGTATGCATGCCAACTGTAATACAATGCAGTGATAAAACTATATACTTACTCTTGGTGTATCAATGCACTCAATCCTCCTAATCACTCAATCCTCACAATCACTCAGTCCTCACAACCACTCAGTCCTCACAGTCACTCAATCCTCCCAATCACTCGGCACTCGCACTCGGTAGGTACCTGTGCTCACTGGGGGTGTGTACAGACTCCGGAGGGGCTCCTTCAGCCCAAGTGCTATAATAATCCAATCATGGCATAATCAATAAAATATGTTGTGGCGTACAACCCGATCCCATCAATATCCTCACAATCAGGCCCTCGACCTCCCTCACTCATCAATCTCCAGTCTCTCGGGCTCATAATGTCATGAAAATCAGCCCAAAATTAATGATGTGATGTATCAATAAATGGTAATAGAGACTGAGATATGATATGCATATGAATGCGTATGACTGAGCATGTAATTGCAATGTAAGCAAAATAACTCAACATCAGAAATGACCTTAGTGGGTCCCAATAGGATAAGCATGTGGCCTATACATGATTTTTAACATGGATCACAGCTCAATTACTCTAGCACGTAAAGATTTCATGGTTACAGATAAGATCAGGTAAACATAGTTATAATTCACACGGTGCACGCCCACATGCCCGTCACCTAGCATGTTCGTCACCTCAACACCAAACACATAACACGTAATTTTGGGGTTCCATACCCTCAACACCAAGTTTAGAAGTGTTAGTTACATTGAACAAGCCAAATTCAATATAGAGCAAGCCAAACGATGCTCCAAAAATGCCATCTCGCGCTTACTGACCTCCGAACGACTAGAAACTCGCCAAAAGAAACTTAAATACGTCAATTAAAGCCCAAGGAAATAATTCCAAATGATAAAGGTCGAATCTTTAATCAAAAGCCCAAAGTCAACCAAAAAGTCAAACCCGGGCACGCACCAAGGAACTCGATGAAACTTACAAAATCCAACAACCCTTTGAATATCAAGTCCAACCATACTAGTTTCACACAAATCCGACTCCGAATCGATGTACAAATCTCAAAAATTCACTTTATGAAATTTTAGACAAAAAACCCCAAATTTCACTTTGAAATCATCAATCAAAAGCCAAAAACGAAGATGGATTCATGAAATAAAACCAAAATCGAGTAAAGAACACTTACCCCAATCCATGTGGTGAAAATCGCATCAAAAATTGCCCAATCCGAGCTCCCCAACTCTAAATATGACCAAATGAACAAACCCTTGATATTATATATTTCTGCCAGCTGTTCTGCCTCGTTTCTCATGCCAAACAATCTCAAAATTCGCTTCTGATACCTCCAATGGATTCCTTGTAAAATTTTAGTCAATTTAGGCTTTTGAATCGCTCAATTTGACCATATAATAAAGGAGATATGTTGGTTTTAATATTTGGAAATAGTGCAGATTTTTAAATACGAAGTCAGTTGTAATTTCGTAATTAATCTAAAAATCTAGAAAACCAATGGTTAGTAAAATGACCATAAACTCCTCACACGATGTCCAAATTCGACGATTCTTCTTGCTATGCCTCCGTAAATATGATACGGATCAAATGCTTCAATCAAAAAAAATTGGAGCTAATTTGCTTAATGTGGTACCATTTATGTTTGAAGAAACGACTTCGAAACATAAAAAAACGAGCGCAACACAACCCAAACCTATCTGAAACTCAACTGAGCCCCTCGGGGCCCCGTCCGAACATACCAACAAGTCCCATAACGTAACATGAACTTATTCGAGGCCTCAAATCACGCATAACAACATCAAAATAACGAATTGCACCTCAAATCGAACTTAATGAACTTTGAATCTTTCAACTTCCAAACTCCTGTCGAATCCTTATCAAATCAACTCGGAATGAACTCAAATTTTGCGCACAAGTCCCAAATGAGATAACGAAGCAATTCCGATTCCCAGAATCATAATTTAAACCCGATATCATCAAAGTCAACTCCCTGTCAAACTTATGAACATTTCAAACCTTTAAATTTCCAATTTTCGCCAAATAGTTCTAAAGCCTTCTAGAAATATCCAAATGCAAATCCAGGCATACGCCCAAGTCCAAAATCACCATTCAGACCTAACGGAAGCTTCAAAAGTCCTATCTGAGGTCAAGTACTAAAAAGTCAAACCTGGTCAACTCTTCCAATTTAAAGCTTCCTAGTTGAGAATCAATCTTCCAAATCAATTCCGTATAACCTGAAATCCAAAACCGACGATTCACACAAGTCATAATACATCATATGATGCTACTCAAGACTTCAAATAGCTGAGCCAAATGCAAATTCTCAAAACGACTGGCTGAATCGTTATAGTTTTGCTTTTGCGACTTAAGTGTCGCTTTTACGATAGAATGCTGAATTAGTCAGATTCAGAAATGCGAAGCTAGGACCGCACTTGCGATGGAGGGGGCTGTCGCAAATGTGAACTTTTTTTCACTTTTGCGACGCCTGGGACTATGACACTAATACATTTGCGATCAATGGTTCGCATTTGCAGACATAGCAATTGCAAACAGGAGTTCGCAATTGCAACACCTACAGCTGGGTAAAAGTTGAAAATTACGAGACTTAGCTCATTTTACATCATTTTTCAATCCTAAACTCTCTAGACGCGATTTTTGAAGAGGATTTTCTTCCTAAATTATTGGTAAGCAACTTTAACTAGTTTTCATTCAATTTCAATCACTTTTTCATGAATTTCTCCACCAAATCTATGAATTGCAAGGTAGAAATTAGGGGTTCTGGGTAGAATTTAGAAATTTTATAAAATTGAGATTTAGACCTCGAATTAAGGCCGGATTTCGAAACAAATCACATAACTAGTCTCGCGGGTGAATAGGTAATCGGGATTTGGTCTAATTCTCGGATTTTTACCACGTGGGCCCGGGGGTTGAGTTATGTTGACCTTTTTAATTTAGTTTAAGATTGAACCTTTTTCATTAGTGGGTAGTTTTTAAAGCTTGTTTTGAATTGTTTGAACGATAATTGGCTAGATTCGGTTTGTTTGGAAGCTTGTTCTAAAGGAAAAGTCGTGGTTGATTGTCAAGATCTCGGTTCGCCCTCCGTGAACCATCGTGACGGCACCTAGTCTCTACGACTAGGTAAGCCTAGCAATGGGGAATATAAACAATAATTGCGGAAGAAATAATCAAAAACCGAAATAGTAAAATAAAACAGTGTTTAAGGTGTCGCTCGGCACATACAATAACAACTCTCGAAGCTAACAACAATTCCCAAAACTCGGAATCTCATGAATCACAAGCTAAGAGATACATAAGAAGCTCTAACTCCGGAAATGTCTAAACAAAGGAAAATTACTGAAGGGCTATACTAATTACAGAAAGATAGAAAGGGATTCCTCGGTCTACGGATGCGGCAGATATACCTCGAAGTCTCTACAGAAGTGCCTCGCCTCAAAGATGATAAGACTGAGTGGAAGTACCTGGATCTGCACAACAAAAATGTGCAGAAGAGTAGCATGAGCATACCACAGCGGTGCCCAGTAAGTATCAAGACTAACCTCGGTGGAGTAGTGACGAGGAGTAGTCAAGACACCTACCGGTCCAATAAACTGTACAAATATAGGAACAACGGAACATGATGTATATATAAGGACTACACGAAATGGCTAACAATACTACAATCACAATAAGGGAAGAAAACTGCAAGTAACAACGAAAATACTAAGAATAATGACATAGTAGAGCGAGCGAAAACACAAACCCAAATCCTAAAGTCACAATACAGTAAAGGTAAGCAATAACTCAAATCCTACGATAGTGTTCACATCAGGTCTTATCCGACAATTTCCACGAAGTACCGAACCTCGGATAAATTACAGCTCACGAGTCCCAGTACCTGAAATCTAACACTTGGCATCCTGTGCCCCCATCAACCTCATGGTCATGCTGACAACTCACTTGCTAACTAGAGCCACTCTCACATATATAACAAGTAAACGAGGGTGTACATCTATACTCAGCAAAATCAGGAGGACTTCACATCCAATAGGAGTGTTCAACTACGTGTATGCTTGTGCAAGTGCTTTCACATAGTTCCTACCAACTAATAAGCGTAAGGAAAAGAACGGACATCACGTAAGATGTTTCCTCACAACTTCCACGAGATGCTCATACAGGTAAGCGTACCACAACACAATATTAAACAACAAGAATGCCCCCAGGCCATCACAAATTCTCACAATCAATCCCTGACATAGCCCACCTTGTCTCGCCACGTGTGCAAATAATTAACATAATAAGTGCCCCACCTTGTTTCGCCACACATGCATCATAATGTTCCCACCTTGTCTCGCCACATGCGCAACCCACATATAAGCATATATACATATCCCGCCTTGTCACGCCGCATGTGCAATATATCAATAGTAAGAATAGCACGGCAAAAACCTCGTGCACAACACAACAACAACCGCACGGCAGAGACCTCGTGCACAACACAACAACAACCGCACGGCAGAGACCTCGTGCACCAACACAACCAGCACAACAACAACAGTGACAGTAATACAAAATATAGTGAGTGAATCCACTCCAAAACTTCAAATTGCAAGGAATCGGTATAGCCAATTCACAAGAATAGCCACAGTAAGAAAAATGAAAGGCATAAAGGGAACAGTTCAACGAAAGGGGAAACTAACATGTAGTGACGATCCCAAAATAAACAAATCATCACAAGGAAGATAATATGAGTCTAGTAGTCCCAAATAAAAAAGCAAGTCGACAAAGATATAGGTCATCTAAACACCGTTTAAGGTTGGGAAGTTACGAGAATATTCGATAATTTCAATTAAGGGAAGGTGATCTTAGCTGCACTTAGGACTAGGCGATTATAGGAGGGATGACAATAACCCTCAATAACACAGGCAGTTGTGAAAAGGTAGCATGATGATAAGAGAGACGAAGTTCTTCAGTTAAATCAAATAGGATGACAATTAGGCAATAAGAGTAAATCATGAAGCAAATAATTCCAAGTAAGCATGTAGAGACGAAACTAATAAGCAGGAACTCAGTCATATCAAGAATAACTCCATACATAGTGAACATAAGAACCTAAGAACCCTAAAAGGCCAACTATCCACAATTATGTCCGAGTACGCACTCGTCACCTCGCGTACATGGATTACAATCAACATAGAAGACTCAATCCTAAGGGGAAGTTCCCACACAAGGTTAGGCAAGATACATACCTCAAAGACGACAACTCGGTACTCTAATATGGACTTCTCGGGCGAAAAGACCTGCGGACAGCTCAAATCCAACTATAACAACTCCCAAAAACACATATAAATCGAATAAGGAACTATTCCGAATAATAAAGTTTCAATCTTTACAAAAATATAAAAATCGACCCAAAATTCGACCCCCGGGCCCGCACCTCGGAACCCGTCAAATTTTTACAAAATCGACCACCCATTCCAAAATGAGTTCAACCATACAAAATTTATCCAATTCCGATACCATTTGGTCCCTCAAATCATGATTTTTCATTTTGAAATTTTTCTTCAAAAACAACCTCCTTACCCAACCCAAAACACAATTTAAATGATAAAAATAAAGACAAATTCATGGAATATATTTAATTCTAGTTGAAGAACACATACCCAATCGAATTTCCTGAAAAACCCACCAAAAATCGCCAAGAACCGAGCTCTAGAAGTCAAAATATGATGAAAATGGTGTAACCGTCGATTTTGGAATATATTATGTCTGCCCAGGTGTTTGTTCATTGCAATCGCGAGAGAAGTGATGCAATCGCGTAGAAGAAAATAGCTACTGGCCCAAAATGTTCTATGCGATCGCGGGCAAATCAATGCAATCGCATAGAAGGAAAATGCTGCTGTCCAAATTTGTGCTATGCTATCGCGAACAAATCAATGCAATCGCATAGAAGAAAAATGCTAATGTCCAAATTTGTGCTATGCTATCGCGGAAAAATCAATGCAATCGCATAGAAGGAAAATGCTGCTGTCCAAATTTGTGCTATGCTATCGCGGACAAATCAATGCAATCGCATAGAAGGAAAATGTTTCTGTCCAAATTTGTGCTATGCTATCGCGGACAAATCAATGCAATCGCATAGAAGGAAAATGCTGCTGTCCAAATTTATGCTATGCAAATCAATGTGATCGCATAGAAGGAAATACCAGATAGCAGAACAGCAGTTCAAACATAGGGAAAAATGACCCGTGGCCCACCCGGAACACACTCGAGGCCCCCGGGACCCCGTCCAAACGCATAAACAAGTACATAACCTAACACGGACTCGCTCGAGGTTTCAAAGCACATAAAACAACACCAAAACAACGAATCAAACCAAAAATCAAACTTATGAAATTCCAAATCTTCAAATATCAAATCCCATGCCGAAACCTATCAATTCAACTCGGAATAATGCCAAATTTTGCAGACAAGTCCAAAATGACATAACAGAGCTGCTCCAACTCTCAGAATCGCATTGCGACTCCGATATCACAAAAGTCAACTATGGGTCAAACTTCTCCATTTTCCAAACTTCAACTTTTACAACTTTCACTGAAATGCCTCAATTTACCATACGGACCTCCAAATTTGAATCCGGACGCGCGCCTAAGTCCAAAATCACCATACGAAGCTGTTGGAATCATAAAAAATTCATTCCGGGCCGTTTACTAAAAAGTCCAGTTCCGGTCAAATTCTCACCGTTCAAACTTCCAAAACTAGATTCCTTTTTCCAATTTGAATCTGAATCATCCATTAGCTGAATTCAACCATGCACGCAAGTCGATACTCATATTATGAAGCTTTTCAAGACTGTGCGCCGCCGAACGAAGCTTAAATTCTCAAAACGACCGGCCGGGTCATTACATTGATTGTTGACTTGTTTAATTTCTTGAAAGAGGTAAGTGTCATGGTTAACCTTGACTTGAGGGAATTAAGACATGATTGGTCTATTTGCTACATGATTTATGTGTGGGGAAGGCGTATATACAAGGTGACGAGTGTATATGTGTCGTCATGGGTAAAGCATGTGGGACGGGCTACTTAATTGCATGTTTCCATTTATACCATGCTTTCTTTTATTCCATGTTATTATTCGTTATGTGCTCTAATTGTACTTGCCTTTACTTGTTAAATCCATGCTTTCATTAGCTACATGGCTAAATTTGCTATATGTTTTCATGTATCCACGCCTTCATTTATTGATCGCCTTTAATTGCTTATTGCTTTTATATGTTGTTAATTAGCTGCTTTTACTTGTCTTATGTCTTTACTTAGTTAATTGTCTTACTTACTCTATTTCACTCTACTATGTACATTGAACTCTCGTAGAGACTTTATTTGTTTAGTTACCTTTTCCGTTATGTTGTGAGATACATTATAGCTGGTTGTAGTATTATAGTATGTATATGATATTGGGATCGGATTTTACGCCGCAACAGTATTCAGATTATATATGGGATCGGGTTGCACGCCGCAACGGCATTGAGATTATATATAGGATTGGGTTGCATGCTCTAACGTTATTGAGATTATATATGGGATCGGGTTGCACGCTACAACATTATTGAGATTATATATGGGATCGGGTTGCACGCTGCAACGGTATTGATGTTATATATGGGATCGGATTGCACTCCACAACGGTATTGTTATTAAGTGTGGATCGGGTTGCGCGCTGCAGCGGAGAAGTAATATATTAGTTTTCTGGGTTGATGGTTTCGTTATCGTATTGTGTTGTGAAGTTGAGTAATGGTGATATTCTGGGGGCCTCTACTGTGTATTTCTTATTCTGGTTTCCATGTTATTATTTGCACTTCCATTCCATTATTGCTTTCTACTTATACTCATATAGGTTTATAGTAGGTGCCCTACCATAGCCTCGTCACTACCATGTCGAGGTTAGGCTCGGCACTTATGCAGTACATGGGAATGATTGTACTTATGCACTTCTACACTTCTTGTGTAGATTCTAGCGTTCGTCCCAGCGGTGCTTAGTGGAGATTTGTCCGGACCCGAGACTTGAGGTAGAGCTGCATAGTGTTCACACACCCTTGAGTCCCCTTCTTATCTACTATACGGTTTATTTTATTTCGTACAGTTGTATTAATATTTCACACCCTGGTTGTAGTACTTCTAGCAGCTCATAGTGACACCAATTTCTGGGATGGAACTAGACAGTGTGTATGGATTTTTTTATGTATTTCAAAGTTTTACAGCTTTATCTTCTTATTATTTTGCTTTTAAAATTGTTAAAATGATGAATCATTTAGCTAGTATTGGGTTTCCTAGCAAGCGGATGTTAGGCGCCATCACGACTACATGATTGAGATTTTAGGTCGTAACACAAACACGATGAAACCCGACTCTTCAGGGGATACAAACTCATATGTGTCTCTGTTCTTTAATACTCCATCCTAGATCACATAAAAAAAACCAAAACGAAGAATGAAACGCTGATTCTCTCTTACTTCTAGTTGAGAAATGAATGATACATAGTAGGCGGTTGGACATAAAATTGTAATTTGGAAAAAAAAAGTAATATTTGGAGTTAAGTTGAAAAAAGGTATTTGGAATTTGAAATTATGTTTGGACATGCATTTTATTTGAAAAACATATTGCAGAGTTTTGTGAGAGGGGAAAATATTTTTTTGAAAATTTTGAAAAAATGATCAAAATCACTTTTTGATTTTTGAAAAACTCATATTCAAATTTCTTAAAAAACAAACAAAATTTCACAATAAACACATTTTTTGAAAAAAATAAAATTTTTATAGACAAGTGGGGTAATTAATTTAAAATACTTAATTCTTTTTTAAAGTTAATGACATGTGTCATAATTTTATTGGTGCGTGATATACAATTGCTAAAAAAATAGTCAAATATTGAAGAGGTATATAATAGATACACTTTTAAAAAGGTTTGTGTGCGTAAATATATTATCGTGGTTAACTTATTTGTAATATGAATTTAGGGACAAGCTCAAGTGGCAATCTACGTATTTTGCTATGCTTATACAATACAAAGATGGTTCTCACTTATCGCTCCTATTTCCCTTATATAGCCTATAGGCTCATACTCTAAATAGATTTACTAGAATAATCAATGTGGGACATAACTCGCCAATAGATAAAAGAAAAGAAGGTTGTTGCATCAATTTTTAACAAACTGTTGCGTACTTTATTGACAAGCTCCTGCATAAGGTAATCTATATATTGAACAGTAAATACTTTCATCTGCTGAAAGGACATTTTCAAGTTATCAATCAACTTGAGACTCCTTCATCAGATACACCTATTGTCACCTATGCAGTCTGCGAGTCTCGCAAAAATTCAAATGTCTCTTTACTCTTGTGTCGTATCGATAAATGGTTTTATGTATTAGAAACTAGACTCGTAGATCTTCATTTTGGTTGGTGGATAATCCCTTAATTCCAAGTACATTGGGAGAAATGCTCATCTATATTTGACTTAAGTTTTAGCACATTTATGAGTGCAACTTGTGATGACCTTTGCTAACTTTTGTTCCACAACTCGCTTGATTACAAAACTCAACATACGACTATCATACGACTATAATAACTCATAACATAACCTACTTATCATGTTAAGCACCTTAGTCTCACCCCAAAAGTATATGTTATAACACTTCCAACTTATCGACTTTCGACGAAACTTATTTTTGTCAATTCATTTAGCTTCTAAGTCTTCCAACCCTCTTGGTACTTGGTATCCGTAACCTTAAATATTTGTAACCTCTAAGGTAATATTATTAACTTACTTTATGTACTTTCAAAGATGATATTATTTCTGAGCTTATATCAATTGACTTACGACGTACTCTCATGTACGAAAATATGGGATGTAACAGGTTTATTGGCCTGTTTGAGATTTTAGAGATAGTTGGGCAGGTTGCTTATAGGATCGCATCGCCTCCTAACCTAGAAGGGGTACATCCGGTATTTCACATTTCCATACTTCGAAAGTACCATAAGGATAGGTCACATGTTTTAGACTTTAGCACGGTGCAGCTTGATGAGAATTTGACCTATGAGGAAAAGCTGGTGGCTAAGGTTAGACCGGCAGGTTCGAAAGTTGAGATCTAAGAGTTTTTCTTCTATGAAAGTGCATTGGAGAGGTCAACCAATTGAAGAGGAAACGTGTGAGTCTGAGTCCGATATGAGTAGATACCCACAGCTATTTACTAGTCCAGGTTTATTTCTATGTCCGTTCGATGACGAACGTTTCTTTTAAAGGTGGAGAATGTGATGATCCGATAGGTCATTCTGAGTACTAGCTCCTTTTGTATGTTTCTAGATAACACATAGCTTTATTTGTTGAGTTATGACTTGCGTGCGTGGTTCGTGTCGTGCTTCAAAAATCTATTATGTGTAATTTTAAAGAGAATGTGACTTTTGTTAAAATGAGGCTAGAGTTGATCACGGTCAATATGTTGGGTAGACGACCTCGGATCGATGTTTTTACGATGATTCCAGGTGACTCGAGGGCGTTTCGGCGCATTATGTGAAAGGTTAAGAAATTTGGTTTTAAACTTGAAATTCTTGAGTTTTGATGATCGATTTTAAATATTTGATGTTGTTGTGATGATTTGAGTGAGCAAGCGAGTTTGTATGATGTTGTTACATTTGTGTGAATGTTCGGATTGGAGCCTAGGTCTCGGAAGGTGTTTCTGATAAGTTTGGTTGATTCTGGAAGTGCAGAAGCATAGCAGTTGCTGCTGTAATGTTGCACAATTGCTAGTGTAATGTTGCAGGTCTCGCATTTGCGAAGACCTGATCGCACTTGCGAGCCTTGCATTTGCGATATCAGGCTCGCAAATGCAAACTATGGGATGGGTAGGACTGTTTCACAAATGCAAAGAAATCATCGCATTTACAAATGCCCGGATTCGCTTTTGCCACCTAAGTGTCGCTTTTGCGACAAAGTGCTGAATTGGTCAGCTTCACAAATGCAAAGCTAGGACCGCATTTGCGATGGAGAGGGTTGTCGCAATATCGTATTTTTTGTCACATTTACGACGTTTGGGGACTGAGACACTGATGCATTTGAGATCAGTGGTTCACATTTGCAAACATCACAATTGCGAACAAGAGTGCGCAATTACAACATCAACAGCTGGGTAAAAGTGAAAAATTTCGGGACTTAGCTCATTTTAAATCTTTTTTCAATCCTAAACTCTCTAGAAGCGATTTTTGAAGAGGATTTTCTTCCTAAATTTATTGTTAAGCAACTTTAACTAGTTTTCAATCAATTTCAATCACTTTTTCATGAATTTCTCCACCAAATCTATGAATTGCAAGGTAGAAATTAGGTGTTTTGGGTAGAATTTAGGAATTTATAAAATTGAAATTTAGACCTCGAATTAATATTGGATTTCGAAACAAATCACATAACTGGTCTCACGGGTGAATAGGTAATCGGGATTTAGTCTGAATCTCGGATTTTTACCACGTGGGCCCGGGGGTTGAGTTGTGTTGACCTTTTCAATTTAGTTAAAGATTGTACCTTTTTCATTAGTGGGTAGTTTTTAAAGCTTGTTTTGAATTGTTTGAACGATAATTAGCTAGATTCGGTTGGTTTGGAGGCTTGTTCAAAAGGAAAAGTCGTGGCTGATTGTTGACTTGTTTCTTGAAAGAGGTAAGTATCATGGTTAACCTTAACTTGAGGGAATTAACACATGATTGGTCTATTTACTAAGTGATTTATGTGTGAGGACGGCGTATATACAAGGTGACGAGTGTATATGTGTCGTCATGGGTTAAGCATGCAGAACGGGCTACTTAATTGCTTGTTTTCATTTATACCATGTTTTCTTTTATTCCATGTGTATTATTCGTTCTGTGCTCTAATTTCTACTTGCCTTTACTTGTTAAATCCATGCTTTCATTAGCTACTTGCCGCAATTTGCTATATGTTTTCATGTATCCACGCCTTCATTTATTGACCGCTTTTACTTGCTTATTGCTTTTATATGTTGTTAATTAGCCGATTTCACTTATCTTATGTATTTACTTAGTTAATTTCCTTACTTACTTTATTTCACTCTACTATGTACATTGAACTGTCGTAGAGACTTTATTTGTTTAGTTTCCTTTTCCGTTATGTTGTGAGATACGTCGTAGTTGATTGTAGTATTATAATATGTATATGATATTGGGATTGGATTGTACGCTGCAATGGTATTGTAATTATATATGGATCTGGTTTTACGCCTGTGTTGTATATTTCTTATTCCGGTTTCCATGTTTTTGTTGCTCCTCTATTCCGTTAATGTTTTCTACTTATACTCTGTACAGGTTTATAGTGAGTGCCTTGCCATAGCCTTGTCACTATCTTGTCGAGATTAGGCTCGTCACTTATGGAGTACATGGGATCGATTGTACTCATACACTTATGCACTTCTTGTGCAGATTCTGGTGTTGGTCCCAGCGGTGCTTAGTGGAGATTTGTCCGGACTCGTTTCATCAAGAGACATGAGGTAGAACTACATAGTGTTCACAGACCCTGGAGTCCCCTTCTTATCTACTTTACTGTTTATTTCATTACGAACAGTTATTTTATTATTTCAGACCTTGTTTGTAGTACTTCTAGCAGCTTATGTAGTTGTGACACCAATTTCTAGGATTAAACTAGACAGTGTGTATGGATTTTTTTTATGTATTTCGAAGTTTCATAGCTTTATCTTCTTATTATTTTGCTTTTAAAAATGTTAAAATGCTGAATCGTTTAGCTAGTATTGGCTTGCCTAGCAAGCGGATGTTAGGCGCCATCACGACTACGTGATTCAGATTTTAGGTCGTGACACAAACACGATGAAACTCAATTCTTCAGGGGATACAAACTCATACGTGTCTCTGTTCTTTAATACTCCATCATAGATCACATAAAAAAACCAAAACAAAGAATGAGACGCTGATTCTCTCTTACTTCTAGGTGAGAAATGAATGATACTTAGTAGGCGGTTGGACATAAAATTGTAATTTCTAAAAAAAAAGTTGTATTTGGAGTTAAGTTGAAAAAAGATATTTGGAATTTAAAATTATATTTGGACATGCATTTTATTTGAAAAGAATATTGCAGAGTTTTGTCAGTCGGGAAAAACAAAATTTGAAAATTTTGAAATTGTATGGGACAATAGTACTCGAGTACGGTTTAAAGAATGTATAGTGTGGGAACAAATTTGGAGAATGACTATCTACTACTCCCTCCGGTCTATAATAAGTGGCTTTTTTGGCCTTTTTATTTTGGTTCAATAAAATAAGGTATCATTCTTTTTGGAATAAATTAAAAAGAAAAAATATCATATAAAATAAAATAGAGGTGTAAGCAACTAAGCAAAAAAAATATTCCATCCGTTTAAATTTATCTAATGTAGTTTGTTTGATTCGACACTAAATTTAAGAAAAATATAAAAAAAAAAATTATTGTCTTAAAAGCTTAAGCGATAAAAACTTATATGTATTTCAATTTGTGTGGCTGAAAATCGTAGACTGAAAAATCAAATCATACCTGAGTTTTCCAAGACTAATACCGTGTTCAGAAACACGTTGAAACCCAACATCTTCAGGGGATACAAACTCATATGTCTCTCTGTTCTTTAACACTCCATCCTAAATCACATATAAAAACCAAAAAAAAGAATTGTACACAGATTCTCTCTTGCATACTGAGAACTGAATGAATGATAGAAGGTAGAAATTGCAATATGTAGTAGATTAACATAGTGCCCACTTTAACTTTAAAACGGGAAAACGTTGTGCTCAACAATAGCAATATCACTAAAAAAATGCACAACACGAAACTCGGTAATTACTAATTAGACAAAATAACACAAAAACCTGATGGATGCCACTCTCATGAGATGGCGGCAAGTGCATGTTCAGGGTAGGCCCAGCAGGTTCATGTTCTCACAGTTGTTTTTGGAGAAGTTCATCCACTTCAATCAGAGAGAGGATTTTTGTAGTCAGTTTGAGCGCCTTCAGCAGGGTAGCATGGCTGTTACTCAGTATGAGACTAGACTTGTGAATTTATCACGCCATGCAACTATCCTGATCCCTACTGATAAGGAGAGGATGCGGAGGTTTATAGATAGCCTTACATATAGTATCAAGCTACAAATGGCTAGAGAGACCGAGGATGATATTTCTTTTACCAAAGTAGTGGAGATTGCTAGGCGGATCGAGAAGAATCGTGGTCAGGGTAGAGAGGCGACATCTGAGAAGAAGCCTCGTCATTTTGGTGGTTTCAGTGGTGCCTCATTTGGAGGAAAAGGTTCATTTGGTAGAGGCCACCTTGTTAGGTCAGTTCAGTCAGCACTGCAGGTATCACAAGGAGCTTCAGGTAGTCGTGGTGCTTATTGGTCTTGTTCTTAGCACCTAGCAATCAGTGCACCTTCAGCTCCCATCAGTGCACGTCGATTCAAAGCTATCACTATTGTTATTCGAACCGTCAGGGTCAGTCCTAGATTCAACATCCACGTCATCCGAGAGAGTGCTTTGAGTGTAGAGGTATGGGTCACATTAGGAGGTATTGTCCTAGACTTCAGAGCAGCATACTATAGCAGGATACTCGTACCATAATTCTGGCACCGGTTTCTCCACCGCCCACTCAGCCAGCTAGTGGTGGGGGGTCAGGCAACCAAAGGTGGAGGGTAGACAGCTAAAGGTGGAGGTCA
Organism: Nicotiana attenuata; assembly: GCF_001879085.1. NCBI lineage: Eukaryota > Viridiplantae > Streptophyta > Magnoliopsida > Solanales > Solanaceae > Nicotiana > Nicotiana attenuata. The sequence continues at coordinate 13,791 of NW_017672699.1, read as the reverse complement.
GTCAGTGAGAGGTCGTCTGAGATGTGGAGGTCACATTGGTGGAGCTCAGCCCCATTGCTATGCATTTCCAACTAGACCTGAGGCGGAGTGTCACGACCCAAAATCAACCGTCGTTATGGCGCCTATCGTGGAACTAGGCTAGCCTCTACTTAACAACTCATAACAGCAAAATAACTTTTGAAAATAAAGACGGAAGCAGTTAACATTAAAGAAATATTTTTAAAAACAGAAAATAATCCCAAAATACGATACAATCCAACCCATAACCGGGGTGTCACTAAGTACATGAGCGTCTAAATCAGAATATAGTCCACAACAGTGTCTAGATAAATAAATTGAAAATACAACTAGTTATAAAAAAGGAGAGTCAAGGCCCGTGAACACTGTGCAGCTACGTTGATAGTCTCCAAACTCTGAAGCCTCAATCATCAACCGCCGTCGTGACTAGAAATGCTTGGATCTGCATACGAGGTGCCGGGAGTAATGTGATTAATCCAACTCAGTAAGTAACAAGTCAAAACTTTGGACTGAAAGGTAGTGACGAACTCAACCGATACAGATAAAATAGAAATAACTATGCAGAAACGTATGCTTGCTTTCAAATCAAATAGGCAGTTCAAAATAGTAAAGTAGGGTAGATTCGAATAGTGTAAAGGATATAATCTCTACTATCTCTACATGCCAATGCACATATTGTATGTGATGCTACATGTTGTCAGCCTCATGTACTCACACTCTCAAATGCTCAACCACTCGGTACTCTATATGGCCCATACTGCCCGGGGAAGATCTATCCCAAAACATATACATCACTGACTTTAAGTCACCCAGTGCCGAGGAAGGCCAATCCAGCCCTGTAGAGAAGATCCATCTCCAGGTATCAAGTACTTTGGACAAGATCCATGTCCAAGGAAGATCCATCCCTTAATAATATCGTCCGCGCTCACTGGGGGTGTGTATAGACTCCGGAGGGGCTCCTACAGCCCAAGTGCTATCACAAATCAATATAACCGCTACGACGTGCAACCCGATCTCATAACTGTCACTCATAATCAGGCTCTCGGCCGCACTCAGTCATCAATCTCTCCAGTCTCACTCAAGGGCTCACAATGTCATGAAAACTAGCCCGAAACACTGATATGATGTATCAATAAATAACAATTGAGACTAAGATATGATACGAAATGCATGAACATGACTGAGTACATAATATCAATGAAATAAGTGATATGACAACAAGAAACGACCATTGGGGATCCCAATAGTAACGGCATAAAGCCTAAACATAATATCTAGTATGATTGATAGCTCAATTACTTTATACCAGGATAAAAACACGGATATCAACAAGATAGAGTCACTATACAGTGCCATGGAATCAACCAGGTCACAATTCTCACAGTGCACGCCCGTCACATGGCATGTGCGCCACCTAGGTGCCAATCACATAACACAAAATTCGGGGTTTCAAACCCTCAGAACCAAGTTTGAAAGTGTTACTTACCTCAAACCGAGCAAATCGCTACTCCGAAATGCCTTTTCCTCTCAAATCCGTCTCCAAACGTCCCGAATCCCAATCAACTCCACGAAAATCCCTTCAAGAATCGCCCAAATCCATGGTCTCTAGCTCAAAATATGAAAATGGGTACAAACCTTCATTTTTGAAATTAATGCTGTCTGCCCAGATTTCCTTCTTCGCGAACGCGACCGTCCTCTCACGTTCGCGTAGACCAACTCAAACTGCCCCTCAACTTTACCCTTCGCGAACGTGACCAATGCTTCGTGAATACTAAGCTTTACACACTCTGACCTTCGCGAACGCGACCCTTATCTCGCGAACGCGTAGACCAAGGACCTGGGTTCCCCAGCTGCCTCGCTCCTCTTTGCGAACGCGACACCACTCACGCGTTCGCGATGCACACTTAGCCATACCTTCGCGTTCGCGTCCTTTCCTTCACGAATGCGTAGAACACAAATCTCCCCAGCTTAGAAACACACTTCGCGAATGTGAGGCTCCTCTCGTGAACGCGTAAGAGAAAACCAGAAAAACACAGCAGCAGATATCACCTATCACACAAAGGCCAAAAATGATCCGTTAACCACCTAAAACTCACCCGCGGCCCTCGGGACCTCAACCAAACATACCAAAAAATCCAAAAACATCATACGAACTTAGTCAAATCCTCAAACCACCTCAAACAACATCAAAAACACAAATTACTCACGGATTCAAGCCTAATGAACTTTGAAATTTCCGAATTCTAAAAACGACGTCAAAACATATCAAATCACGTCCGATTGACCTCAAATTTTGTACACAAGTCATAAAAGACAACACAGACCTATTCCAACTTCCGGAAATCCAATCCGACCCTGGTATCAAAAAGTCCACTCTCGATCAAACTTTCCAAATTCCAACTTTCAGCATTTCAAGCTAATTCTACTACAGACCTCCAAAACACAATCCGGACACGCTCCTAAGTCCAAAATCAATATTCAATATCGAGGTCGTTTACACATAAGTCAACATCCGGTCAATTTTTCCAACTTAGGCTTTCAAATAAGAGAAAAAGTATCTCAATTCATTCTGAAATCACTCCGGACCCGAACCAACAAACTCGATAAGTCACAATAAAGCTGTAGAGCATAAAAGAAGCAGAAAATGGGGGAACGGGGCTATAACTCTCAAAATGACCGGCCGGGATGTTACACGGAGTTGTCAGATGCGGTTATAACATGTATTGTTCCGGTCTGTCATAGAGATGCATCGATTTTATTTTACTCGGCTTCTACTTATTCGTATGTGTTATCCTATTTTTCTTCATATTTGGATAGATCTCGTGATTCTTTGGATACTCCTATCTATGTGTCTACACCCGTTGGGGATTCTATTATGGTAGATCGTGTCTATCGCTCTTGTTTGGACACTATTAGGGGCTATAATACCACAGTTGATCTTCTATTATTGGATATGATGGATTTTGAGATTATTTTGGATATGAATTGGTTGTCCCCATATCACGCTATCTTTGATTGTCATGCCAGGACTGTGACGTTAGCCATGCCAGGGTTGCCTAGTTTGGAGTGGAGAGGGACTGGTCACTCCACTAGCAGAGTAGTTTCATATTTAAAGGCTCGACGTATGATCAAGAAGGGGTGTTTGGCGTATTTGGCTTATATCCGTGATTCTAGTGCCGAGGTACCTTCTAAGGATTCACTACCGATGGTGAGTGAGTTCCCAGAGGTGTTTTATACAGATTAACTGGGCATGCCACCCTATAGGGATATCGAGTTGGTTCCGGGCTCTCAGCCTATTTCTATCCCATCGTACCATACAGTTGAGTTGAAAGAATTGAAGGAGCAGTTGCAAGATTTGTTTGACAAAGGATTCCTTTAACCTAGTGTCTCGCCATAGGATGCACCGTTGTTTTCTGTGAAGAAAAAGGACGGATCGATGAGGATGTAAATAGATTATCGGCAGCAAAACAAGGTCAATATCGAGAACAAGTATCCATTGTCGAGGATTGTGTCTTATTTGATCAGCTTCAGGGTGCCAAAGCGTTTTCCAAGAATTATTTGAGGTCGGTCTACCATCAGATGAAGATTAGGGCACCTGATGTCCCTAAGACAGCTTTTCAGACTCAGAGATTAGAGATACATGAGTTGAAGTGGGAGCGCATCACCATGGATGTTGTGGTAGACTTTCCACCGATCTTGAGGAAATATGATGCAGTTTGGGTTATGTAGACCGGTTGACTAAGTTTGCACACTTCATTCCGGTGATGACATCCTATTCCTCAGAGTGGTTGGCTCAGATTTACATTCGGAAGATTGTCCACCTGCATGGCGTGCCATAATTTTTTATCGGGGCACGCAGTTCACATTGCATTTTTTGATTGTCGTGCAGCATGAGTTGGGCACGCGGGTCGAGCTGAGTATTGCATTTCATCCTCAGATGAATAAACAGTCCGAGCGCACTATTCTGATTTTGGAGGACATGTTAAGAGCATGCTCTATGGATTTCGGGGGTTAGCAGGACAAATTTTTACCTCTAGCAGAGTTCGTATACAACAACAGTTATCAGTCGAGCATGCAGGAGCATGTAGATGGCTCCATACGAGGCCTTGTATGGGAGGCGATTTGAGTACGATGAGGCTAGATTATTGGGAACTAATTTAATTCATGATGGTTTGGAGAAGGTTATGGTGATTCTGGAGTGACTTCGTACAACTCTGTCTAGGCAAAAGCGTTATGCGGACCAGAAGGTTTGAGATGTGGCTTACATGGAGGGTAAGAAGGCTCTTCTTAGAGTGTCTCCTATGAAGGGCGTGATGCGATTTGGAAAGAAGGGCAAGTTGAGCTCGAGGTTTATTGGCCCATTTGAGATTTTGGAGATAGGTGGTGAGGTTGCTTATATGATTGCATTGCCTCCTAACCTAGGTACATCCGGTATTTCACGTTTCCATGCTTTGAAATTACCATGGGGATAGTTCACATGCTTTAGACTTCATCATGGTGCAACTTGATGAGAATTTAACCTATGAGGAAGAGCTGGTGGCTATGTTAGACCAACATGTTCGAAAGTTGAGATCTAAGAGTTTTCCTTCTGTGAAAGTGCATTGGAGAGGTCAACCAATTAAAGAGGCAACGTGTGAGTCACAGTCCGATATGAGGAGTAGATACCCACACCTTTTAATCAGTCCAAGTTCATTTCTATGTCGGTTCGAGGACGAACGTTTCTCTTAGAGGTGGAGAATGTGACGATCTGATAGGCCGTTAAGAGTACTAAATCCTTTTTATACGTTTCGAGACCGCACATAGCTTTATTTGATGAGTTATGACTTGTGTGCGTGGTCTGTGTCGTGCTTCAGAAATCTATTATGTGTAATTTTAAAGAGAATGTGATTTTTGACTAAAAATAAGGCTAGAGTTGACCACGGTCAATATTTTGGGTAAACGACCTCGGATCCATATTTTTACAATTTCGATAGGTTCGTATGATATTTTTGGACTGGTACACATGTTTGGTTGTGGTCCCAGGTGACCCGAGGGAGTTTTTGCGTATTATGTGAAAGATTGAGAAATTTGGTTTTAAACATGAAATTCTTGAGTTTTGATGATTGATTCCTGATATTTGATGTTATTTTAATGATTTGAGTGAGAGCGAGTTTATATGATGTTGTTACAGTTGTGTGAATGCTCGAATTGGAGCCCAAGGGCTCGGAAGATGTTTCAGATAAGTTTTGGTTGATTTTGGACCTGCTGAAGCATAGCAGTTGCTGGTGTAATGTAGCAGTCTCACATTAGCGAATACCTTATCGCAATTACGAGCCTCGCATTTGCGATGTCAGGCTCGCAAATGCAAAATATGGGATGGGTAAGCATGCTTCACAAATGCGAAGAAATGGTCGCATTTGCGGATCATTGGATTTCTATCACGACCCAAAACCCAACTAGTTGTGATGGCACCTAACCCAACCCGCTAGGTAAGCCAATTAACAACTATCCAATTTAATGAGATTTATTAAGAAAAGAAACGATAATACAACTGCTTTTATACAAGGAATTTCCCAAGGACTGGCAATACAAATCATGAGCTTCTAAGATTTAGAGCTTTCAAAGCTAGTGTAAAATAAATACATCATCTATTTGAACTATACATAAATAGATTTTTCATAAGTCTAGAGCTACCATGAACAAGAGGCAGCTATAGGCGGAACACAGGTACGTCTTCATTGCTAGCTCCCATCATACACAGTAACGTCATCATCCAAATCTGCATGGAAGGTGTAGAACTGTAGTTTGAGTACAACCGACTTCATGTACTCAATAAGTAACAAACCTAACCTTAGGTTGAATGTAGTGACGAGCTGGGACAAGGGTCATAGTCCAACTCCAATAACCAGTAACAATTCGTAACAATATATTAAAAATGGTACACGAAGTAACTCAGAGATATCATGCTCAGCTCATTCTCAGTTACGGAAAATAGGCATGCTTTTCAAGTATAACAGTAAATCCCAAGTTTTTCACCAAAAACACCAAAAATAGGAGTAAGTTTGAAAACAATGATTTTTTTTCCTAAAACTTCCAACAACAGGTAAGATATTCCATTATCAAGTGGCACGAGGAAAGTACATCTCTATGCCTACATGTCAACGTATGCATGCCAACGGTAATACAATGCAGTGGTAAAACTATATACTTACTCTTGATGTATCAATTCACTCAATCCTCCTAATCACTCAATCCTCACAATCAATCAGTCCTCACAGCCACTCAGTCCTCACAGTCACTCAGTCCTCCCAATCACTCGGCACTCGCACTCGGTAGGTACTTGTGCTTACTGGGGGTGTGTATAGACTCCGGAGGGGCTCCTTCAGCCCAAGTGCTATAATAATCCAATCATGGCATAATCAATAAAACATGTTCATGTTGTGGCGTACAACCCGATCCCATCAATATCCTCACAATCAGGGCCTCGGCCTCCCTCACTCATCAATCTCCAGTCTCTCGGGCTCATAATGTCATGAAAGTCAGTCCAAAATTAATGATGTGATGTATCAATAAATAGTAACAGATACTGAGAAATGATATGCATATGAATGCGTACGACTGAGCATGTAATTGCAATGTAAGCAAATAACTCAACAGCATAAATGACCTTAGTGGGTCCCAATAGGATAAGCATGTGGCCTAGACATGAATTTTAACATGGATCACAACTTAATTACTCTAGCACATAGAGATTTCATGGTTACAGATAAGATCAAGTAAACTGAGTTATAGTTCACAGGGTGCACGCCCACATGCCCGTCACCTAGCATGTTCGTCACCTCAACACCAAACACATAACACGTAATTTTGAGGTTTCATACCCTCAGCACCAAGTTTAGAAGTGTTAGTTACATTGAACAAGCCAAATTCAATATAGAGCAAGACAAACGATGCTCCAAAAATGCCATCTCGCGCTTACCGACCTCCGAACGGCTCCAAACTCGCAAAAAGCAACTTAAATACGTCACTTAAAGCCCAAGGAAATAATTCCAAATGATAAAGGTCGAATCTTTAATCAAAAGCCAAAGTCAACCAAAAAGTCAAACCCGGGCCCGCGCCTAGGAACTCGATGAAACATACAAAATCTGACAATTCATTAAATATAGAGTCCAACCATACTAGTTTCACACATATCCGACTCCGAATCGATGTTCAAATCTCAAAAATTCATTTTATGAAATTTTAGACAAAAATCCCCAAATTTCACTTTGAAATCATCAATCAAAAGCCAAAAACGAAGATGGATTCATGAAATATAACCAAAACTGAGTAAAGAACACCTACCCAATCCATGTGGTGAAAATTGCATTAAACATTGATGACCAAATGAACAAACCCTTGATGTTATATATTTCTCCCAGCTGTTCTGCCTCGTTTCTCATGCCAAACAATCCCAAAATTTGCTTTTCATACCTTCAATGCATTCCTTGTGAAATTTCAGTCAGTTTAGGCTTTTGAATCATTCTATTTGACCTTATAATGAAGGAGATATGTTGGTTTCAATATTTGGAAATAGTGCAGATTTTGAAATACGAAGTTAGTGGCAATTTCGTAATTAATCTAAAAATCTAGAAAATCAATGGTTAGTAAAATGACCATAAACTCCTCATACGATGTCCAAATTCGATGATTCTTCTTGCTATGTCTCCGTAAATATGATACGGATCAAATGCTTCAATCAAAACAGAAATTGGAGCTCATTTGCTTAATGTGGTACCATTTATGTTTGAAGAAATGACTTCGAAACATAAAAAAACGAGCGCGACACAACCCAAGCATATATGAAACTCTATCGAGCCCCTCGGGAGCCCGTCTGAACATACCAACAAGTCCCATAACATAACATGAACTTATTCGAGGCTTCAAATCACGCATAACAACATCAAAACCACGAATTGCCCCTCAAATCGAACTTAATGAACTTTGAATCTTTCAACTTCCAAACTCGTGCCGAATCCTTATCAAATCAACCCGGAATGAACTCAAATTTTGTGCACAAGTTCCAAATGAGTTAACGAAGCTATTCCGATTTTGAGAACCATAATTTAAACCCGATATCATCAATGTCAATTCCCTGTCAAACTTATGAACATTCCAAACCTTTAAATTTCCAATTTTCGCCAAATAGTGCTAAAGCCTTCTAGAAATATCCAAATGCAAATCCAGGCATACGCCCAAGTCCAAAATCACCATTCAGACCTAACGGAAGCATCAAAACACATATCCGAGGTCAAGTACTAAAAAGTCAAACCTGGTCAACTCTTCCAATTTAAAGCTTCCTAGTTGAGAATCATTCTTCCAAATCAATTTCGTATAACCTGAAATCCAAAACCGACGATTCACACAAGTCATAATACATCATATGATGCTACTCAAGACTTGAAATAGTTGAACCAAATGCATATTCTCAAAACGACCGGCTGAATCATTATAGTTTCGCTTTTGCGACCTAAGTGTCGCTTTAACGATAGAATGCTAAATGTGTCAGATTCACAAATGCGAAGCTAGGACCGCATTTGCGATGGAGGGGGGCTGTCGCAAATGTGAATTTCTTGTCACTTTTGCGACGCCTGGGACTGTGACACTAATATATTTGCGATCAGTGGTTCGCTTTTGCATACATAGCAATTGCAAACAGGAGTTCGCAACTGCAACACCTACAGCTGGGTAAAAGTGGAAAATTACGAGACTTAGCTCTTTTACATCATTTTTCAATCCTGAACTCTTTAGAAGCGATTTTTGAAGAGGATTTTGTTCCTAGATTATTGGTAAGCAACTTTAACTAGTTTTCAATTAATTTCAATCACTTTTTCATGAATTTCTCCACAAAATCTATGAATTGCAAGGTAGAAATTAGGGGTTCTGGGTAGAATTTAGAAATTTTATAAAATTGAGATTTAGACCTCGAATTAAGGCCGAATTTCGAAACAAATCACATAACTGGTCTAGCGGGTGAATAGGTAATCCGGATTTGGTCTGAATCTCGGATTTTTACCACGTGGGCCCGAGGGTTGAGTTGTGTTGACCTTTTCAATTTAGTTAAAGATTGAACCTTTTTTTATTAGTGGGTAGTTTTTAAAGCTTGTTTTGAATTGTTTGAACGATAATTGGGTAGATTCGATTGGTTTGGAGGCTTGTTCTAAAGGAAAAGTCGTGGTTGATTGTTGATTTGTTTCTTGAAAGAGGTAAGTGTCATGGTTAACCTTGACCGGAGGAAATTAAGACAAGATTGGTCTATTTGCTACGTGATTTATGTGTGGGGAAGGCGTATATACAAGGTGACGAGTGTATATGTGTCGTCATGGGTTAAGCATGCGGGACGGGCTACTTAATTGCATGTTTCCATTTATACCATGCTTTCTTTTATTCCATGTTATTATTCGTTATGTGCTCTAATTGCTACTTTCCTTTACTTGTTAAATCCATGCTTTCATTAGCTACTTGGCTAAATTTTCTATATGTTTTCATGTATCTACGCCTTCATTTATTGACGGCCTTTAATTGCTTATTGCTTTTATATGTTGTTAATTAGCTGCTACTTGTCTTATGTCTTTACTTAGTTAATTTCCTTACTTACTCTATTTCACTCTACTATGTACATTGAACTCTCGTAGAGACTTTATTTGTTTAGTTTCCTTTTGCGTTATGTTGTGAGATACATTGTTGCTGGTTGAAGTATTATAATATGTATATGATATTGGGATCGGATTTTATGCCGCAACGGTATTCAGATTATATATGCGATCGGTTGCACTCCGCAACGGCATTGAGATTATATATAGGATTGGGTTGCACGCTTTAACGTTATTGAGATTATACATGGGATCAGGTTGCACGCTGCAACATTATTGAGATTATATATGGGATCGGGTTGCACGCCGCAACGGTATTGATTATATATGGGATCGGATTGCACTCCACAACGGTATTGTTATTAAGTGTGGATCGGGTTGCGTGCTGCAGCGGAGAAGTAATATATTGGTTTTCTTGGTTGATGGTTTCGTTATCATATTGTGTTGTGAAGTTGAGTAATGATGATATTCTGGAGGCCTCTACTGTGCATTTCTTATTCCGGTTTCCATGTTATTATTTGCACCTCCATTCCATTATTGCTTTCTACTTATACTCATTTAGGTTTATAGTAGGTGCCCTACCATAGCCTCGTCACTATCTTGTCGTGGTTAGACTCGGGACTTACGGAGTACATGGGAATGATTGTACTTATACATTTCTACACTTCTTGTGCAGATTCTAGCGTTGGTCCAATCGGTGCTTAGTGGAGATTTGTCCGGACCCGTTTCATCAACAGACTTCAGGTAGAGCTGCATAGTGTTCACACACCCTGGAGTCCCCTTCTTTTCTACTATACTGTTTATTTCATTTCGGACAGTTGTATTAATATTTCACACCCTGGTTGTAGTGCTTCTAGCAGCTCGTTGTGACACCAATTTCTGGGATTGAACTAGACAGTGTGTATGGATTTTTTTTATGTATTTCAAAGTTTTACAGCTTTATCTTCTTATTATTTTGCTTTTAAAATAGTTAAAATGATGAATCATTTAGCTAGTATTGGCTTGCCTAGCAAAAGGATGTTAGGCGCAATCACGACTACGTGATTGAGATTTTAGGTCGTGACACAAACACGATGAAACCCAACTCTTCAGGGGATACAAACTCATATGTGTCTCTGTTCTTTAATACTCCATCCTTGATCACATAAAAAAACCAAAACGAAGAATGAGACGCCGATTCTCTCTTACTTCTAGTTGAGAAATGAATGATACATAGAAGGCGGTTGGACATAAAATTGTAATTTCGAAAAAAAAATGTAGTATTTGGAGTTAAGTTGGAAAAAAAGTATTTGAAATTTGAAATTATATTTGGACATGCATTTTATTTGAAAAACATATTGCAGAGTTTTGTGAGTGGGAAAAAATATTTTTCTGAAAATTTTGAAAAAATGGTCAAAATCACTTTTGATTTTTGAAAAACTCATTATCAAATTTTTTAAAAAACAAACAAAATTTCATGGATAAACACATTTTTTGAAAAAAATAAATTTTTTATAGACAAGTGGGGTATTTAATTTACAATATTTAACTCTTTTTTTAAAGTTAATGACATGTTTCATAATTTTATCGGTGCGTGATATCCAATTGCTAAAAAGATAGTCAAATATTGAAGAGGTATGTAATCGATACACTTTTAAAAAGGTTTGTGTGCTTAAATATATTTTCGTGGTTAACTTATTTGTAATATGAATTTAGGGACAAGCTCAAGTGGCAATCTACGGATTTTGGTATGCTTATACAATACAAAGATGGTTCTCACTTATCGCTCATATTTCCCTTATATAGCCTATAGGCTCATACTCTAAATAGATTTACTAGAATAATCAATGTGGAATATAACTCGCCAAAAGATAAAAGAAAAGAAAGTTGTTGCATCAATCGTTGACAAACTATTGCATACTTTATTGACAAGCTCCTGCATCAGGTAATCTATATATTGAACAGTAAATACTTTCATCTGCTGAAAGGACATTTTCATGTTATCAATCAACTTGAGACTCCTTCATCAGATACACCTATTGTCACCTATGCAGTCTGCGTGTCTCGCAAAAATTCAAATATCTCTTTACTCTGATGTCGTATCGACAAATAGTTTTATGCATTAGAAACTAGACTAGTAGATCTTCAATTTGGTTGGTGGATAATCCCTTAATTCCAAGTACATTGGGAGAAAAGCTCAGTGTCACGACCCCGGTTCGCTCTCCGTGAACCATCGTGACGGCACCTAGTCTTTATGACTAGGTAAGCCTAACAATGCGGAATATAAAAAATAATTCCGGAAGAAATCACTAAAAACCGGAATAATAAAAGTAAACAGTGTTTAAGGTGCCGCTCGGCACGAACAATAGCAACTCTCGAGGCTAACAACAATTCCCAAAACCCGGAATCTCACAAATCACAAGCTAAGAGATACATAAGAAGCTCTAACTCCGGAAATATCTAAACAAGGGATAATACTGAAAGGGCTATACTTATTACGGAATGATAGTATAGCCCTTTACAGATATACCTCGAAGTCTCTACAGAAACGCCTCCTCCCAAGGATGATAGAACTGAGTGAAAAAAATACCTGGATCTGCACAACAAAAATGTGCAGAGGAGTAGCATGAGCACAACACAGCGGTGCCTAGTAAGTATCAAGACTAACCTCGGTGGAGTAGTGACGAGGGACAGTCGAGACACCTACCGGTCAAATAAACAGCGCAATGATAGGAATAACGGAACATGATATACATTTATATAAAGATTGTGCGAAATGACCAACAATGCTACAATCACAACAAGGGAAAAGAATAACAAGTAACAATGAAAATATTAAGAATGATGACACATAAGAACGGGCAAAAACTCAACCCAAGTCCTAAAGTCACAATATAGTAGAGGGAAAACAAAACAATAACTCAGACCCTACGACGGTGTTCACATCAGGTCTTATCCAACAATTTCCACGAATTACCGAATCTCGGACAAGTACAACTCACGAGTCCCAGTACCTGAAATTTAACAACTGGCATCTCGTGCCCTCATCAGTCTCACGGTCACACTGACAACTCACTTGTTAACTAGGGCCACTTTCGCATATATGATAACTAATGGGGGCGTACATCTATTTTTAGCAAAATCGGGGGACTTTACGTACAATAGGGGTGTTCAACTACGTGTATACTTGTGCAAGTGATTTAACATAATTTCTACCAGCTAATAAGCGTACGAAGAAGAAGAGGCAGCACGTACAATGTTTCCTCACAACTTCCACGAGACAAAGCTCATACTGGTAAGCAACCCACAATCACAATATTAAACAAAAATAAGAATGCCTCCACAGGCCGTCACAAATCCTTACAATCAATCCCTGACATAGCCCACCTTATTCCGCCGCGCGCGCATTAATAACATAATAAGTGCCCGCCTTATTTTGCCACCCGTGCATAATAATGTTCCCGCCTTATTTTGCCACATGCGCAACCCACATATAAGCATATATACATATTCCACCTTGTTACGCCGCATGTGCAATATATCAATAGTAGCTTTAGCACGGCAGAAACCTCGTGCGAACCCACAACAACAACCGCACGGCAGAAACCTCATGCATCACAATATCAACAACCGCACGGCAGAAACCTCGTGCATCAACACCCCAAGTACAACAGCAATAATGACAATATATACAAGAGCGCGACAAGTGAATCAACTCAAGAACTTTCGTTCACCAGGGGACAATAAAACTAGCTCACAAAGAATAACCACAATAGAGAATACTAAGCGTAATAAGAACAACTCAACAAGGGAGAAAATAATATGAAGCAACGACCCCATAGCATGTAATTCAACAACAAGGGAGTTAACAAGAGTCATGTAAATTTCAAATAAGGAAATATCAATTAAAGATAGAATATCTGCTCTTCTTTTAAGGTTGGGCAGGTTACGAAGGATATACAACAATTTCAATTAAGACTAAATAATTGCATGAGAGATAATAATGATTTCCAATAAAAACAAGCAGTTATGAAAGATAACGTGACAATAGAGGAGGTAAAGATCTTCAGTTAAGCAAGGTAAGAGTCCATTAGGCAATAAGAATGAAACCATAAAAGCAAATTCAATCCCAAGTAAAAACAATGTAGAGGTGAAAACTAGTAAATAAGGAAATTCAAATCAA
>NW_017672698.1:169148-174523 GCF_001879085.1 Nicotiana attenuata | reverse complement strand
ACTCTCCATATTTACCCGCTTATCATAGCTTTCCCAACCACCCTAGTAGCTCACTCACTCGTCGTCCAACTATCTTTTCCCAAAAGTGCCCTCCTGTCACATCCACTAACCCCGACAAAAAGCACCCACCCAAAGCTCATGATGCCCAGTGTTACCCCTCCGAGGTCACTCATAAGGTTCCCAACTCGCACAAGCAGGGCCCACGGGATGAGCCTCATGTTGAAAATGAAAGGTTCACAGGAAGAGAAAGGCTAGATGGGGTACCCAGGAAGCTGAAAGGCATAGAACAGTCCTTAAGGGACAAGCAAGGAATGAGGGATCAGGGTAGCGTGGATTACAAAGAACCGTCTGTGTCTCCTGACAATCGCCTACCCATGGGGTTTAAAGTACCAAAGTTCAGCTTGTATGATGGGTTTGGGGATCCGGTAGCCCACCTGAAGGTTTATTGCAATGAAATGAGAAGTGTGGGAGAGAAAGATGACCTGATGATGGCATATTTCAGTGAGAGCCTAACCGGGGCAGCTTTGGACTGACATAAACGTCAAGATGTTGATAAGTGGCCTACATTAGGTGACATGGCTCAAGACTTTGTCCGATACTTTCAATGCAAATCAAGTGTTACCCCAGACTGCCCCTCCCTATCTAAGATGGAGAAGAAGCCGAAGGAAAGCTTTAGGGAGTTTGGGCTCAGATGGAGGGAGCAAGCTGCTCGAGTCAGTACCCCGATTGGTGAAGAAGAAATGGTTGAGCTTTTTCTACAAGCCCAGGGGCCCACCTACTTCAATTATTTGATCCCGGCCTTGGGAAAGCCTTTCAATGATGTGTTAAAAATGGGGGAGCTAGTAGAAGAAGGAATCAAGTCAGGCAAAATCGTGAGCTGTTCGAAGGACATTCAGAACATCCCAGTAAGCTTGGGTAAAAGAAAGAGAAACCGAAAAGATGATCTGATGGGCTTTCCTGATCGACATTTCCAGCCTCGACAACGTCCCCGTGGATATCCTTGTGTACCAGATGATCCTCCCCAATGCTACTTCTCTCCACAGAACTCCCAAAATCGTACATCACTTTCCCCGTACCCAGCCCCACAGAATGCCTATCCACCCCCACGAGCATACCGAAAACCTCCTGGATCAGGTTTCTGGCCCCATGAAGCGTTTAAGAACGAGAGGCTGCTGAAAAAAGAAAAGGCTTTCCCTCCTATTGGAGAATCATATGCCAGTTTGTTCCAATGGTTGAAGCAATTGG
The DNA here is from genome assembly GCF_001879085.1 of Nicotiana attenuata. Taxonomy (NCBI): domain Eukaryota; kingdom Viridiplantae; phylum Streptophyta; class Magnoliopsida; order Solanales; family Solanaceae; genus Nicotiana; species Nicotiana attenuata. The sequence goes on along the minus strand of NW_017672698.1, from coordinate 173,278 downwards.
ATATGTTGAAGCCTATTCAGATAAAAATGCCAAACCCTTTGTCAAAGAAGTTTGATTTTTCTCAAAGGTGCGCATATTGCTCAGATGCCCCAGGGCATGACATAGAGAAGTGTTGGAAGCTGAGGAAAGCAATTCAGAGGCTTATTGATGCAGGCGACATTGTCGTACAAAATCCGGATGCAGCAAACACTAGCCAAAGTCCATCGCCTGTGCATAATGAGACGCATATGGTGGGCATGATTTATTTTGAAAAGGAATGTGAGAATTTTTCTGGGAGCTTCGGAGGCCCACATGCCGCTAAGCTTTCAGCACTACCAGAGGTAGATCTTGGGAACAGGTTGGCAAGAGGAACCCAAAAGCAACTTGTTAAGAACGATGTGATGAAGACTTGTGAAGTTCCTAGTATTGTTGATACAGAATTCAGTGGCTGAGATACCGTGCTTGGGAATTGGAAAGACTCTCCATTGCTTGGTCAATCGGAGAGGAGCTTGGTGGCTTAGGTTGTTGTCATTTTTGTTGTCCGGGTTATTTCAGGGTTGTAATCCGGACATTGTCTTGTGACTCAAACCCTTCTATCCTTTTATTTTGTCTAGTTACTTTAGTCGTAGTATATCATTTAGTGTTGTCTAGGTTTGTTCTAAGGGTTGTACCCCAGTTTATTGCGCTTGTTTTGTTGTCCAAACTCTTTCACCGTCAGTCTAATGCAATTCTCTGTTTTCTGTTATTTCTAGTCATTTCTGTTTAGTTTTCTTCTCCTCTTATAGTTCTTTTCGTGCTGGTTCTAGTGACGTGACATGCATGCGTAACTCTCAGCCTGAGCTCACAAGTTAGTTTAGTCATGAAACATTGAAACAATTTCGAAGATGACAGGGGCACTCGAGGGAAACAGATTTGAACACTTTGAGATCATTTGAAGCCCGAACCATGTGAAACTGGGGCAGATAAAACACAGAGAAACCCTATTGGAGTGCATCATGCTGCATCACGTTGAAGCTAAAGGTAAGTTTACCCGAATTGTTAGGGGTCGTTCGTGGTAAGGAAAGTGAGAATGTTGTCCAATGGTGCTTTGTATTCAACAGATGTAGAAGGCGGATGTGTGGATATGGTCACCGAGTCTGGTACAATCAAAAGATGTTGCGAATGTTTTATGTGGTTTGTTTAACTGTGTTATTTGTACTTGGCATGTTTTGAAGATTGGAATGACGAAGGCATTTTGTTTTGCTATCTAAACACTTTATCCTTTGTTACCCCCTTTGAGCCTTCTTTATTTTCTTTCATACCCCTCTTTCGGAAAGATCAGAAACACAAGCGTAAAAGATAAGTAAAGGAAAAAGAGAAAAGAAAAGAGCAAAAAGAGAGAAAAAAAAGAAGAAAAAAAGAAGAAAAAAAGAAGAAAGAAGAAAAGAAAAAGAAAAAGAGAAGAAAAAGAAGGAAAAACAACAAAAACAACAAAACAACAAAAAGTGAAAAGGAAGAAAGAAAAGAAAAGAAGAGAAAAGGGAAGAAAAAGGAAAGAAAAACCATAACAACAAAGTAATTTCTATGATCTGAACTATGTTTGACTTGATTCCGAAAGGATACGTAGGCAGCCTCTCTCTGAGGTTCAGTCACACCAAAATAAAAATTCAAAAGTCCCCAAGAAAGAAACTGGGGCAGAAGTTGTGAGAAATTTGATTTCGAAAGTTGTAATTTTGAACCCATGTTGAATTGTTTTGAGCCTTTGATACCCTTTCTTTCTAACCCTATCTAAAAGCCCACATTACGGTCCAAAGGAAGACCTTCCGATCAGTCTTCGAGAGATGCCAAGTCAAGCGAGTAGAGGTGAATCATATTAGGGGCAACACTCCGGTCCAAACGAGGAAAATGAAAATGAGAGAGTCTTATTGGTGAAAACCCTCACAGGCACCGTAAGGCGATGAAAGCTGAGAGAAATGGAAAATGAGAGAGTCTTATTGGTGAAAACCTTCACAAACACCTTGAGGCGACGGTAAGTTGAGAGAAAGAATCAAACGAGAGAAGCTTGACGGTGAAAACCCTTCGGGCACTACAAGTCGAATAAGGATTGTGAATCAGATTGGATAAGCGGAGCAGTGAAGCCCAGTTTCACGGCGAAAAGGTACAACAAGAGCGGAACATCATATGTGCTTGACAGAATATCTACAGGTGCATGCCATGGTCATTAGAGTTGGTATCCACATCCGATAGGTTTCTACTTCGTAGTTTTCTTTTTAGGAATCATCTCTTCCCTTTGTCCTTCACTCTGGTCTTTTGTTTTGTTTACTTCCTCCTCCTGAGTCTGTTTGGTCATAACAAGTGAGAAATGCCTTCAAAATCTGCCACCAGCTTTCCAATTGCACAAAACGGGGTCTGGCTAGCACATCAAAGTGTCACAAGTCAGGAAAAACAACAAGAGCACTGAGATGGTAATAATCATCATGCTTTGGGGATCCTTGTGAAATACAAAGGCTTGGTATATCAATTCATGAACAATGCAACAGATGAAGGGTTAGGGTGAACAGATCAAAGATATTTTCGGCGGCAAGATTGACAAAAATGGTTAACCAGCGACAAGCGAGGTCTTCCAAGCAGAAATCAAAGTTATCATGGCAAGTGAAGGAGCAACAGACCTCAAGGTCAGGGGGCTAGGGGTTTTAATTTTAAAAAAAGAACATATACACGGAGTGGGGACAATGGACATGCTTTGGGATTCATGTGAGAAACAAAGGTTAGGGAGATGCCGGCTCATGCAATGCAACAAACAGAGGATATTGGGTCTGAACAGAGAAAAGGTATTTTATGTGATGAGGACGACAGAAAAGGGGTTAGTCCATAAACAAGCAAGGTCTTCAAGTGAAATCATTCGTCGTGGGAAGTGAATGGGCAATCTCCCTCAAAGTTCAAGGCCACAAACCAACCACCACATTTTAAACTGACAAGATTTTTCTTTGATTGAAACAGGGGCAGAAAATTTCGTTTGTTGCGGAGGAATCCTCCGTAGGGGAAAGAGCAAGCACCAAAACAGGTTTGATCATAAACTCTCAGGACCCTCCTAGAAAATGGGACTTAGCTAAATTTCAAAACAGTAGCATAAGTTTGGTGTAACGAGGTTGAATGCTTGACGTAAGATCCAATTAGGAGTTCTCAGGACACTCCTGGAAAATAGGACCTAGTTTAAATTTTCAAAACAATCATGAGTAGCATAACTTAGCATAAATACACCCCAAAGCAATATAAGTTGGTTTCAAAATTTGCATGTTTAAGATAGGATTCAATTAGAAGTTTTCAGGGCCTTCCTGGATAATAGGATGTAGTTTACAACCCTCTTAGATAACAGAACTTAGCGGAAGTAATACCTTTAGAAGATGCAGCTTAGATCTATAATTGTCAGTTGTCGGGACCTCCCTGGATAACAGGGTTTTAGCTTTCAAATTCTTAGCAATAGTTGGTAGAATGATTCATGTTTAACACTCACCCATGTGCCCAGCTACCAAACTGGGGCAGAAAATTTTCTTTGTTTTGTCTATTTTGTTGAAGTCAGGTGCCCGCCTGAATAGCAGAGGAATACATTTCATGTTTCGAAGTCAGGAGCCCGCCTGGATAGCAGAGGAATACATTTCAAGTTTTGAAGTCAGGAGCCCGCCTATATAGCAGGATTTTAGGGATAAGGAATAAATTAAACAAACAAACCATGGATAAATCCAAGCGACCTTTTCTTAAATTCAAGCGATCTTTTCGTAGGCGTTTGCCCCCGATTCAATCGGGGGATCGAATTGATTATAGAAACATGAGTTTAATTAGTCGATTTATTAGTGAACAAGGAAAAATATTATCAAGACGAGTGAATAGATTGACCTTGAAACAACAACGATTAATTACTCTTGCTATAAAACAAGCTCGTATTTTATCTTTGTTACCCTTTCTCAATAATGAGAAACAATTTGAAAGAACCGAGTCGACCGCTAGAACTACTGGTTTTAAAGCCCGAAATAAATAGGCTTACTTTTCTTCACTTGAATCATAATTACAAGAATCTAGATTTGAGTATCGTGTCGTAAGAAAAAAAAAATGAAATCGGAAAAAAAAGATTTCTTTTTTAATTGAATTGAACGTGTTCATTCATTTTGACTACT
>NW_017672698.1:76431-166431 GCF_001879085.1 Nicotiana attenuata | reverse complement strand
ATGATAGAACTAGAATAGATATTTTTTGTTTCCTACTTACACGAGCCCATATCCTTGCTTTTCTATCAATTTCTAATTCTGGTCTTCCTCCCCAATCTGATATTATGGTGCCGGTATAGACCGAAATTCCGTTATGGTCCAATTCTGATCGGTAATAAATACCGGGACTTTGCAATATTTGATTGATCACAATTCTATATATTCCATTGACTATAGAAGTTCCCAGGGAATTCATTAGAGGAATGTTTCCGATAAAAATTGTTTGTTCTTGCATATCCCTACTGTTTTTCCAAATTAATCCCGCGGATACATATAATTCAGAAGAATAGGTGAGTGATTCATACACAGCATNGATTTAATCCAAACCGCGATGGTATTTTCTTGTTCCTGAATGGGTCTGTTTCATCTTTTTAGGTTTATGCTCTACTCCGGGTAAAGATCCGCCCGATTTGGATTTGTACATATAGGACAAATGCTCCCATTACCATTCTTTTTGTATTTCTTTTTTTTTTTTTCAATTCATTTTATACAAGTATCTCTTAGAGTTGAGATAACTTTGCTTGACAATTAGGATCTCTTTACAAAGAAAAAATATGAATAGCAATCATAGATATCTTACCAATCCAATTGGGTTTTTTCTAAACGGAGCCTGGATACTTCATTTTTTTAGTCCAACCAAGCCAACCATAAATTATTCTAATTGAATTATTCTAATTGATAATAGTAATATGAATCCCCTCAAAAATGGATCTAATTGCACTTCACGCTCCAAATTTTTGATGATTAAATTTATCTTTCTTGGGTGAAACGGGGGATATCTCGATCGGGGGAGAGAACGGGGAAATACCATATGACCCAATATATCTGACAAGTCGCACTATACGTCAACCCAAGATGCATCTTCCTCTCCAGGACTTCGGAAAGGAACTTTTGGAACACCAATAGGCATTAAATGAAAGAAAGAACTAAATACTATATTTCACTTTGAGGTGGAAACGTAACAATTTTTTTTATTGTCTTTATAATATTCATATTGGTTTTTATCGTATTTATTTTATCCATAGATTATAAAAATTCATAAAGAAAGACAGAATGAATAAACTCAAATTATTACGAATAGGTCTTTCTAATGATAAATAAGTATGGACTCATTCGCTCATAGAAAATGGGATTAACTCCCCCATTGCGTATTGGTACTTATCGAGTATAGAATAAATCTGCTTCTCTTTGTTCCTACGAACAGAATTGTTCCATTATTACCAACAGAATAGAACACCCTTGTTCGGAAATAATCGACTGAACAAGAGTGGTCCATAGGATAGTCATATTATAGTCTTTTCCAATGCAATAAAGTTACGTAGTGTCTATTTATCTTTGATATAAGGGGTATTTCCATGGGTTTGCCTTGGTATCGTGTTCATACCGTTGTATTGAATGATCCCGGTCGGTTGCTTTCTGTTCATATAATGCATACAGCTCTGGTTGCTGGTTGGGCCGGTTCGATGGCTCTGTATGAATTAGCGGTTTTTGATCCTTCTGATCCTGTTCTTGATCCAATGTGGAGACAGGGTATGTTCGTTATACCCTTCATGACTCGTTTAGGAATAACCAATTCATGGGGCGGTTGGAGTATCACAGGGGGGACTGTAACGAATCCGGGTATTTGGAGTTACGAAGGTGTAGCTGGAGCACATATTGTGTTTTCTGGCTTATGCTTTTTGGCAGCTATCTGGCATTGGGTGTATTGGGATCTAGAAATATTTTGTGATGAACGTACAGGAAAACCCTCTTTGGATTTGCCAAAGATCTTTGGAATTCATTTATTTCTCTCAGGGGTGGCTTGCTTTGGTTTTGGTGCATTTCATGTAACAGGCTTGTATGGTCCCGGAATATGGGTGTCCGACCCTTATGGACTAACGGGAAAAGTACAACCTGTAAATCCAGCGTGGGGCGTGGAAGGTTTTGATCCTTTTGTTCCAGGAGGAATAGCCTCTCATCATATTGCAGCAGGAACATTGGGCATATTAGCGGGCCTATTCCNTCTTAAATGTTGGAATCCTTCCCGCTATGTTCCCTACAATTTCGCCTATGTATTCTCTACTGATCGTGAGCACTTTATGTGCCATAATTCTCTCTCGAGAAACTACAATAATTTACTAGACATATTCTCTCAAACAACGCTATCTGACACTAATTCACCGGTCACTACGATCGCACCAAGGTTTCGTTATCTCTAATCCCGCCTTTAAACCCTCCGTATTGATCTCTCACATACATTAGGAGTGATGTAGTTCAACAACTACCTAAATATATACTCTCTCTCTCGAGCAATACAGAATAAATAGGCACAGTCAATTGACGGCCATTCAATCGACAACAACAAACACGTAGTTGAACAAGTAGAGAAATTCAACAGTTAAATTATATTAAAACATAACAAGAATTCATCCTCCAAGAGGTTCCATCAAAATTCTAGATAACAAATTAGATAATCATAATGGTATGCATAAGTACAATACTAGAATTCATAACCAATAACGGAAATAGGAAGAAGGAAGCAAAAAACTCGTAGAAGAATTCTCCGCTTTGCTCCTAGTGTGTGCCTCCTTAGGTCGAATCACCGGTCTCCTTAGCCTCCTTAGGTCTAAATTATGTCCAAAGTATGTCAAAAGTTGTCAAAATACCGTTTTTCCATGTATATATACCAAGTAGGGTTGTACCCAAACAGTTACACCTTCTCCTACGCGAAAAATGACACTTTTCCCAGACAGGACGTCCGCGGCCGCGGATTGGTCCGCAGACCTGACCGCGCATGATTTACCCTGTTGTCTTCGGAATTTGGAAAAACACAAAACATGAAAGTTGTAGAGCTTTGAATTAGCTTTCCAACTATTTATTGTTGTCACGACCCCAACCCCACTCGTGATGGCGCCCAACACACTGCTAAGCAAGCCCGACCAATTTAATAACCTTAACCATTTTTATACAGTTCATGAATTAATCAACACGGATAAATTACTAAGTCATAATAATGAAATTCTGAAATAGAGTTAAAACATGTGAAATCCCAAATATAAACAACTACACAACCCGAAGAATCCGCGGTACACCCGGCATAGCCAAAGTGACTGTCTTAGCATGACAGTCTAGATTAGCATGACACGGAGATAACCAGTCCATGCCCAAGATAACATCGAAGTCCACCATGCTCAATAGCAATAAATCAACTCGGTCTCCAGACCCCCAATAGTCACCAAACATGACCGGTACACATGGTCTACAACAATAGTATCGCCCACCGGGGTAGATACATGAACAGGTAAAGCAAGACACCCTCGGGACGTACCCAAATGATGAGCAAAATATGAAGACACATATGAATAGGTCCGCAAAAGCGGGAGCCGCAGATGCGGAAATGACTGAGCAGTGTTATTAAATTTCATCTTCGCGAAATTTCAAAGGGTTTCATATTTTCACTTCGGACTTGGAGAATTTGGGCGAGTTGGAAGAGAGAAATCAAGGACTTCTTTGAGGTAAGGATTTCTGAGTCTAAAATGCAATTCTAAGGTGTTATTACATGAATTTAGACTGAAAAACTAAGGATTAAGGAGTTAGAATGGAGGTTAGAGCTTGGAACTTAAGAGAGTTAAAATGGGGATTTGAGGGGTCATTTGGACTCCGATTTTGGTAATCTTTATATGTATGGACTCGTGGCGAGATAAGGAGTCCGTTGATGTTAAATTTTCTGATTTGTGAGAAGTGGGCCCGGGGCTCGGGTTTTGCTAATTTCGAGATTTTTTCTATTTTTCGATTGTTTTCGATTGGGTATTGTTCCATTGGCATATTGTGACGTATTCGTTGTAGTTTTGATCATATTCGACGCATGAGGGGGTCGATTTGAGAGGCAAAGGCATAGCGAGCTAGGATTTTGGCCGGCTTGAGGTGAGTAATAGATGTAAATGATGTTCTGAGGGTTTGAAACCCCGTATTTGCACATCGTAGCACTATATTGAGGTGACTTGCACGCCGGGTAGCGAGCGTGGGGTAGAGCACCGTTGGGGATTGTGACTTGGTCCGTCCCGGTAGATGAATATACTACGTATTTGACTGAAATTCACTTATTATCATTTTAATTGAGCTGATTGCTATATTTGGGCTTCGTGCCAATTGATTGAATCCTTCAGGGATTGTTATTACTGGTTTCTTACCATTTTTTTTACATATCATTGAACTCAGTCCTACTATTTAATACTGTTTTGCAAACCCAACCACCTTTTATTAAACTTGAAACTTAATTAATATTTTTAATGAAGTTTGGGCTGAATATTTCTATATTATTGTGCCCGAGGGGCTTATGTGATTTTGGACTGTGTTTGGGATCGGGCTGCGCGCCGCAACGGTATTGTATTGATATTGATATGAGGCCGAGGGCCTAGTTGGTGCCACGATATGGCTTATTATTGCGCTTGGGCCGTAAGGGGCCCCTCCCGGAGTCTGCACACCCCCAGTGAGCGCCGTCGACGATAAATAAATATAGCGGGCTGCACGCCGCAGCGGGTACTGGAGAGTACCGGTCTATGTGTTGCATTGCATATTTTGATTGTCATTTACTTATTTATCTGATGCGATATTTCTATAATTGTTTTCACTGATTTACCGATTCTATGCTGCTGGGTTCAGGTTGCTGTATTTATAGAATTACTTTGTGCCTATTCAAGATTTCATATTCTCAGCCTTTATTTATGTTTATTACTCACAGGGTCGGAGTACTCACATTACTCCTTGCACCTTGCGTGCAGATCCAGGTACTACTGGTGACGACCCGACCCGTCGTCTCATGAGTTACCCCTCTGTTTCCCCTATTTTATGCTTCTTCATGTTTCATTATCAGTATTTGGTATGTTATAGTTGATTTGGATTGGTTTTGGTAGAAAATGAGACACTTAGTCTCGTTTAAGAAGGCTTAAGTTGGAAAAGTCAATCGGACATTGACTTATGAGTTGGAAGGCTCGGATGTGATTTCCGGTGATTCGGTTAGCTTCGGGAAGTGATTTGTGACTTAGGAGTGTGATCGGAATTGATTTTGGAGGTCCGGTGTAGAATTAGGCTTGAATTGGCGAAGTTTAGTATTTTGGCGAATTCCGGTTGATGGGTGAGATTTTGATACGAGGGTCGGAATGGAATTTCGAGAGTTGATGTAGCTCCGTTAGGTGATTTTGGATATGTGTGCAAATTTTCAGGTCATTCGGACGTCGTTTGGTCGGGTTTTTGATCGAAAGTGCATTTCGGATGTTTTGAGAAACTTAGGCTTGAATTCAATGAGTTTTGAGTAATTTGATGTTGTTTGAGGTGTTTTGATGATTGGAGCAAGTTTGAATGATGTTATGGGATATGTTGGTGCTTTTGGTTGAGGTCCCGGGGGCCTCGGGGTGATTTCGGATGGCTATCGGGAAGTTTGGAGTTGTAAAAATGCAGCAGAAAATTGCAGAGAACTTTTGTCCTATGCGATCGCAAAGGGAGTCATGCGATCGCATAGAAGGATTTTGAGGGGATGTTGAATTGTTCAATGCAATCGCATATAGTAGGTTGCGATCGCACAGTGTTAGGTGTTGATGCATTGCGATCGCAGAGCATATGTTACGATCGCATAAGGTATTTTGGAGGCTGGAATTTTTTGTACTATGCGATCGCGGAGGCAAGGATGCGATCGCATGGAGTTAGCTACAGTGACCTGGGCAGAATGTTTTAAAATATTTCATCCGCGATTTTGGGGCTCATTTACTCCATTGTTGGTCTTTTTGAGAGCTTTTTGGAGGAAATTGAAGAGGGATTCAAGGAGAATCGATTGGAGGTAAGATTTTTGAACTTAAAACTCGTTCTTATTGTGAAATCCATCTAGAAATTCATGGGAATTAAGCCTAAAATTGAAGAACTAGGGCTTGAGAATTTGAAATTTGATTTGGGCACTTGATAGGCCATTTGAGCTCGGATTTGAGAGTTCTTGGTATGTATGAACTCGTGGCGAGATAAGGAATCCGATGATGTTAATTTCCTGATTTTTCGAGAAGTGGGCCCGGGGCTCGGGTTTTGCTAATTTCGAGATTTTTTATATTTTTCGATTGTTTTCGATTGGGTATTGTTCCCTTGGCATATTGTGATGTATTCGCTCTGATTTTGGTTAGATTCGACGCGCGTGGAGGCCGGTTTGAGGGGCAAAGGTGTCGCGAGCTAGAGATTTCACCGGTTCGAGGTGAGTAATGATTGTAAATGATATCCTGGGTGTTTGAAACCCCGGATTGCACACCGTAGTGTTATATTGAGGTGACTTGCACGCCGGATAGCGAGCGTGGGGTAGAGCACCGTTGGGGATTGTGACTTGGTCCGTCCCGGTTGTTGATTTTACCGCGTATTTGACTGAAACTTATTTGATATTATCATGATTTGGGCTGATTGCCATACTTGGGCTTCGTGCCAATTATTTGAACCCCTCCGGAGATTTTTATCACTCTTTCCTCACCATTTGATATACTACTTGAACTCAGTCCTTTTGATTATACTGTTTTTGCAAACTCAGCCGTTTTAATCGATTTGTGAGACTTTACTGATATTTCACTGTTGTCTGGGCTGAGAACTATTATTTTATTGATGCCCGAGGGGCTTATGATATTTTCTGGACTGAGTGAGGCTTTCAGGCTTTGAGCGTGAGGTGAGGAGGCTTCTAGGCCTCGAGTGATATGTGAGGAGGCTTTCAGACTTCGAGTGATATGTGAGGAGGCTCTCAGGCCTCGAGTGATATGTGAGCAGGCTTTCAGGCCTCGAGTGATATGTGAGGAGGCTTTCAGGCCTTGAGTGTATATGTGAGGAGGCTTTCAGGCCTCGAGCGATATGTGAGGAGGCTTTCAGGCCTCGAATGTGATGTGAGAAGGTTTTCAGGCCTCATGTTGATATGTACAGGCTTTCAGGCCTTATGATGATATAGCGCTTGGGTTGTAGGAGCTCCTCCGGAGTCTGCACCCCCACAGTGAGCACGGGTATCCATGTGATTTGAGAGTGAGCCCGAGGGGCTGATGTTGTACTGTGTGACTGATACTGAGCCCGAGGGGCTGATACCGTTCTGAGTGATGTGATACTGTGCTCGAGGGGCTGATACTGTTCTGAGCGATTGATATTGAGCCCAAGAGGCTGGTACTATTTTTTGAGATGTGCCCGAGGGGCGTACTTTTATGTGCTCATCTTGCATATTTATTTGCCCTTTTTACCTGTTATACTGTGGTATTTATGCCCGAGGGCGGATTTTTCTGTGCTTATCAGCACTAACTGTTTTGAAATCGTTTCCATAATTATTGAAAAGATCATTTTCAAAGGACATTTGAACTGAGCCAAGATATTTCTAAAGATGTCACAGATTTTACTGTTTTCTCAGAAAATTGTACCCGGCTTCTATATAGCATGTTGGTTGCTTTACGTAATTTCTTGCTGCTCAGTTATTATTTACTTTTATTACTCACTGAGTTGGAGTACTCACTTTACTCCCTGCACCTTGCGTGCAGATACAGGTATTTATTCACCCGGTAGCGGGTTTTGAGCTGGTTGAAGATTTTCCTATCATAGCTGAGCAAGGTGACCGCCAACGTTCGCGGCACCGGATTTCTTCCTTTGATTCTAAAATTCTATTATGTATATTACTGGTCTTGTAGTTGTATTTAGACTCCTCTAGATGCTCGTGACTTGTGACACCCCGGTTTGGGCTGTGTTTGGTTGTACTTGCACTAAGTAATATTATTGAATGATCTTTAAAATTGTTTATTCATGATTATCTATTTTTGAAAGAGGCAATTAGGGTTAGTTGGCTGGCCTTGTCTTCACGAGAGGCGCCATCACGACCGGAGCGGGGTTTGGGTCGTAACAAGTTGGTATCAGAGCCTAGGTTACTAGGTCTCACGAGTCATGAGCAGGTTTAGTAGAGTCTCGCGGATCGGTACGGAGACGTCTGTATTTATCCTCGAGAGGCTGCAGAACCTTTAGGAAAACTTCACATTCTTGAATTCTTATCGTGCGTCCTTGATTCAGCTTGAAAAGAAACTCTTGAAATTCCTTCCACGTGGCGGTATGCGCACGTGAGCGCTCAGTGTCAGATGTGCCTTGATGGCTTATGATTCCCCGATCAAGGGGCGAGATATGATCTTTGTGAGTTTGATGTTGGGCCAGTCTGGAGGACTTGAGGCCGGATCTTGCCTTTGGCTTGAGCACTGAGGTGCTGATTATGTGAGCAAGTGTTTTGAACTTATATGTTCGGTATTGTTCCTATTAGCCGGAATGGCGGTTGGATGTTCATGTGATGAGTATGTTAGTACAGCGAGATGTATTTATATGACTTGGTAGTGACGAAGAAGTCTGATGGATAATAGATGAACTGTTAAGTGTTCAATTCCTATGGTGATTTGATGTGTAGCCCCGAGTTGTGGGCGCGTGGTGAATATTTTCGTGTCTCCTAGTTGGGGAGAGAAGTGCATTTCATGTGGCGGTATGAGTTTAGGCCCAGGAAGACTAAACGACTGTGTAATGTGTATGACGGTGGAAGGTATGCAGAAATACTAAATTGAGGCGAAGCAGGTGGGTTATCTCCTGCGGAGTGTTCTTAAGTGATATGATCCTTATGTGTATGTTAGAAGATCTCATGTGTAATTGAAAAGTACGAGTTGAAATTTGAAAATTTGGGTCGCTTAAGAGAGTGGACTCAACTGATGTGGGGATGAATACGAGATTTGCAGAGGATTTCAGTACTAGATGATCTATGTTTTTCACAAACTTGTAGATGATTTGAGTTTAATCTCACTATGGTATCGTGGCATCATTAGAGTAAAAATGTTATGGGCTATCGAGTGTGTCCTGATATATGGCTTCGAGCCAAGTTGGGGAGGTTGCTGTTGATTAGCTGATTGCACGGTTAGGTGCTATGTTGGTTCCAGTTTGGGGCGTGCGAGTGAGTTAGCTATGGCTAGAGTAAAGGAAAAATTGTGACAGAGGTCATACTACGCCTTATAGAGTATGAGAATCACGGAATGTCTAGAGTGTTATTGGCAAAGAATGCTCGGTGCATGGAGCAGGGAGATGTTTGTTTGTACTGGAATGAGGTCATATCCTGCGGTGTCAGAGTGCTAATAAGGCACGGGTGGTTATGTCCGTTTAATCAGGTAAATTGCAGTTCGAATAAGAAGTAAATGACTCTCGATAATGGTTTTAATGTGTTCAAGATTCTACAGGTAACAATTAGGTGTCTTAAGGTTGTGTATGTGGTTAGAGACTGTGTTTTCATTGGAAAAGGTCAAGACTTGTGGTATTTTTATGTTGATTATGGGATCCTATGTATCGTCATCTGGAAAGTAAAGGTAACGAATTCGGATTCGCAGGAAGATCTTCAGAGTAAAGTATTCTGGAATGTGGTATTTCTGGGAACAGTTGAAAGAGTATTCAGTGGCCTACGGGTCTTAGACAGTGTGGTCTTATGTTCGAGTCTCGTGTGGTAAGCCTAGGTTGAGGCGTTGTGATTCTACAACAAGGGAGAAATATCAAGTGGATGGTGAATCAAAAGGGAAATTAGATAGATAGAATAGCTTCATAGTGGACCGAATCGGTATGGTAAGGATATGATTAATAATTCGTATGTGTTCGAGGTAATGAGCCCTTACAGGTATTGTGCAGCAAAGCTCTTGAGTTCAGACAGCTTGTTATTTGGTCTAGTTAGAAGGATTATGTCCTGACAGTTTAGCTTGTGCAAATGGAATTGGGAGAAAATCCTTGTTGGGTTTCATCGTGGTTTGGAGGTGTATATTTTCTATGAACATGCGGAGCAAGGAATGTGTAATAACTTTTCTTTTAGATGGGATCAATGGAAGTCCTTGACTAGTTGAGTACGTAGATGTTTGTGGTTAGGAAAAGGGAGATGGAGTTCTCATGTTATCCTAGTGTGGTATGGTATATGCGATATGTTGTTGAGGATTGGGATTCGTGTGTGTAAGGTTACGGTTCAGTTCTGAATGGTGAGTCATTAAATTCTTAAGCAGCACGGGCAGTTTTAGGTGATTAGAGGATCGAGCTTCAGATGATTAGGGTGAATAATCTTCAAATGACTAAGGAAATGGTATTGCTAGTCATAGTGATTTGACGAGGGTATATGTTTCAGAAAAAAAAAGGTAATGTGATTAAGTTGATGGCACAAGGGAAATTTCAGAATATATTTCGGGGAATGATTGGGTACTTGAGGTGTGATATGTATTCATACGGCGGAATTCGGGACCAGGTATGGTGATTCGTGTGATATATGGAGTTGGAAACTGGGAGTTCTCAGGTACAGACTATGTAGTGGTTGTGGATCGTGTGTATTGGTACCGTTAGCGGCTATTGGGATTTGGAGGCCCGAGTGGACCTTTCTTTGCATGGTATGTTAGATTTTGATATAATGTTGGGGTGTGGACTGGCTGTCTCAGCGTTGGGTTATTCTAGACTATTACACTATGGGCTATGCCGGAAAATGCCACGGGTTGAGTGGCGAGGTGCATCGGATTATGTTCTAGCAGAGTGGTTTGTATTCCAAAGACCAACGGATGGTTGGGGGAGGACTGCTTTTCTTAAATGGGCCTTCATGATGGATGTCAGTGCAGAGGTTTCTACCATTGGTTCAGTTCCGGTATTGAGGGACTTTTCGGATGCGTTTCTTGTGGCCGGGCATGTCGCCGGGCGAGGTTGTGGATTTCGATATTGATTTGGTGTCGGGCACCGTATGGTACGGCTCCGGCAGGAGTTGTAGTAGTGGAAGGAGCAACTTCAGGCTCCTTGGTAATGAGTTCGTTGGCAGGCTGATGTGGCTACGTATGCAGCTTGACTTGCTTTTCGGTGTTTTGAGATGTTATGATTTGTTGGTTATGGGCACATGTGGTGCGGTTCTGCCGGGGATTCATAGTGAAGGTCGAGCGGGAAGAGTAATTGGGTGTTGCTCGGTAGATGGAGTATTGGTTATGACCTATCAGGTTGCGTGTCGTAGGTTATTTGAATCACCGTAGGTGTAATGAATTGCTTTGGTTTCAGACACCAAATTGTGCGTGGATGTTGATTTTGAGCATACTGACTTGAGGCGTTTCATGTGTAACAATGTTTGGATAGGATCGCGCATTGTGGCGAGGCCACGTGGAGATATGACCTTTCGGGGTTGATTCAGGTGTTCTATTTCTATGATGCGAGACGGGGTCTCAGCCTTGTGTTATGATGGTACTGATGAGCTTGAGGTACAGCTCTTTCGTTTGAGTCATTTTTCATGATTTGAGTATGTTAAGACAGTTTTTTATTGGTGCGTGTATTATGCAAGTTGTGGCTTAGGCCTGTATTGAGGTGTCATATCACTAGAGTGATGTGTTGGATTCGAGGTGATTGTTGGGGTCATTAATGAATACGAACAGATTTGATTTCAGCTTGTTGGAAGGATAATATCGAGGTTTGGCTCGGAAAATCTGTTGTGGTATTAGTCAAAAGAGAAGTGGATTCATGATGGTTGATCTGAGAAATGGTTATGGTTTGTTGCGTGTCCCATTCATCGTTGGCAGTATACGAAAGTGTTGGAATAAGACTTTAGCTAATAAGGGATTTTCTATCGGCAATTGGTTGTTGTGGGCAACTGCTGTGAATAGAAGCTATTATTTCGAGTGCTTGGATGATGTAGTATATCATATGATTTCACCTGAGGTTGCAGGTATGGGTTATTACAGCTGGTTCGGACTATTCAAAGTAGAGGTGTGAGGTTTTGATCGTAATGATGGTTTCAGAAGTGAAAAGGTAGTTCTATGATTTATGGGCTAGACTGGATTGTGTAATTTCGGTTAAAATGTGTTATCGGACCTATATGAGATAGGGTGACGTGGGATCACCCTTGGTAAGGTTATTCAGCTGTTGGTTGGCTTCTAGGACAACTCTGAGTACGCTCGAGGACGAGCGTTGGTTTAAGTTGGGGAGGATGTGACGACCCGACCCGTCGTCTCATGAGTTACCGCTCCATTTCCCCCATTTTATGCTTCTTCATGTTTCATTATCAGTATTTGGTGTGTTATAGTTGATTTGGATTGATTTTGGTAGAAAATGAGACACTTAGTCTCTTTTAAGAAAGCTTAAGTTGGAAAAGTCAACCGGACGTTGACTTATGAGTTGGAAGGCTCGGATGTGATTTCCGGTGATTCTGTTAGCTTCGGGAAGTGATTTGTGACTTAGGAGTGTGATCGGAATTGATTTTGGAGGTCCGATGTAGAATTAGGCTTGAATTGGCGAAGTTAGTATTTTGGCGAATTCCGGTTGATGGGTGAGATTTTGATCCGAGGGTTGGAATGGAATTCCGAGAGTTGCTGTAGCTTCGTTAGGTGATTTTGGATACGTGTGCAAATTTTCAGGTCATTCGGATGTTGTTTGGTCGGGTTTTTGATCGAAAGTGCATTTCGGAAGTTTTGAGAAACTTAGGCTTGAATTCGATGAGTTTTGAGTAATTTGATGTTGTTTGAGGTGTTTTGATGATTGGAGCAAGTTTGAATGATGTCATGGGATATGTTGGTGCTTTTGGTTGAGGTCCCGGGGGCCTCGGGGTAATTTCGGATGGCTATCGGGAAGTTTGGAGTTGTAAAAATGTAGCAGAAAATTGCAGAGAACTTTTGTCCTATGCGATCGCAGAGGGAGTCATGCGATCGCATAGAAGGATTTTGAGGGGATGTTGAATTGTTCAATGCGATCGCATATAGTGGGTTGCGATCGCACAATGTTAGGTGTTGATGCATTGCGATCGCAGAGCATATGTTGCGATCGCATAAGGTATTTTGGAGGCTGGAATTTTTTGTACTATGCGATCGCGGAGGCAAGGATGCGATCGCATAGAGTTAGCTACAGTGACCTGGGCAGAATGTTTTAAAACATTTCATCCGCGATTTTGGGGCTCATTTACTCCATTGTTGGTCTTTTTGAGAGCTTTTTGGAGGAAATTGAAGAGGGATTCAAGGAGAATCGATTGGAGGTAAGATTTTTGAACTTAAAACTCGTTCTTATTGTGAAATCCATCTAGAAATTCATAGGAATTAAGCCTAAAATTGAAGAACTAGGGCTTGAGAATTTGAAATTTGATTTGGGCACTTGATAGGCCATTTGAGCTCGGATTTGAGAGTTCTTGGTATGTATGAACTCATGGCGAGATAAGGAATCCGGCGATGTTAATTTCCTGATTTTTCGAGAAGTGGGCCCGGGGCTCGGGTTTTGCTAATTTCGAGATTTTTGATATTTTTTGATTGTTTTCGATTGGGTATTGTTCCCTTAGCATATTGTGATGTATTCGCTCTGATTTTGGTTAGATTCGACGCGCGTGGAGGCCGGTTTGAGGGGCAAAGGCGTCGCGAGCTAGAGATTTCATCGGTTGGAGGTGAGTATTGATTGTAAATGATATCCCGAGGGTTTGAAACCCCGGATTTGCACACCGTAGTGTTGTATTGAGGTGACTTGCACGCCGGATAGCGAGCGTGGGGTAGAGCACCGTTGGGGATTGTGACTTGGTCCGTCCCGGTTGTTGATTTTACCGCGTATTTGACTGAAACTTATTTGATATTATCATGATTTGGGCTGATTGCCATTCTTGGGCTTCGTGCCAATTATTTGAACCCCTCCGGGGATTTTTATCACTCTTTCCTCACCATTTGATATACTACTTGAATTCAGTCCTGTTGATTATACTGTTTTTGCAAACTTAGCCGTTTTAATCGATTTTTGAGACTTTACTGATATTTCACTGCTGTCTGGGCTGAGAACTATTATTTTATTAATGCCCGAGGGGCTTATGATATTTTCTGGACTGAGTGAGGCTTTCAGGCTTTGAGCGTGAGGTGAGGAGGCTTCCAGGCCTCGAGTGATATGTGAGGAGGCTTTCAGGCCTCGAGTGATATGTGAGGAGGCTCTCAGGCCTCGAGTGATATGTGAGGAGGCTTTCAGGCCTTGAGTGATATGTGAGGAGGCTTTCAGGCCTCTAGTGTATATGTGAGGAGGCTTTCAGGCCTCGAGCGATATGTGAGGAGGCTTTCAGGCCTCGAGTGTGATGTGAGAAGGCTTTCAGGCCTCATGTTGATATGTACAGGCTTTCAGGCCTTATGATGATATAGCGCTTGGGCTGTAGGAGCCCTTCCGGAGTCTGCACCCCCACAGTGAGCGCGGGTACCCATGTGATTTGAGAGTGAGCCCGAGGGGCTGATGTTGTACTGTGTGAATGATACTGCGCCCGAGGGGCTGATACCGTTCTGAGTGATGTGATACTGTGCCCGAGGGGCTGATACTGTTCTGAGCGATTGATATTGAGCCCAAGGGGCTGGTACTGTTTTGAGATGTGCCCGAGGGGCGTACTTTTATGTGCTCATCTTGCATATTTGTTTGCCCTTTTTACCTGTTATACTGTGGTATTTATGCCCGAGGGCGGATTTTTCTGTGCTTATCAGCACTAACTGTTTTGAAATCATTTCCGTAATTATTGAAAAGATCATTTTCAAAGGAGATTTGAACTGAGCCAAGATATTTGTAAAGATTTCACAGATTTCATTGTTTTCTCAGAAAATTGTACCCGGCTTCTATACAGCATGTTGGTTGCTTTACGTGATTTCTTGCTGCTCAGTTATTATTTACTTTTATTACTCACTGAGTTGGAGTACTCACTTTACTCCCTGCACCTTGCATGCAGATGCAGGTATTTGTTCACCCGGTAGTGGGTTTTGAGCTGGTTGAAGATTTTGCTATCATAGCTGAGCAAGGTGACCGCCAGCGTTCAGGGCACCAGATTTCTTCCTTTGATTCTAAAATTCTATTCTGTATATTATTTGCCTTGTAGTTGTATTTAGACTCCTCTAGATGCTCGTGACTTGTGACACCTCGGTTTGGGCTGTGTTTGGTTGTACTTCCACTAAGTAATATTATTGAATCATCTTTAAAATTGTTTATTCATGTTTATCTATTTTTGAAAGAAGCAATTAGGGTTCGTTGGCTGGCCTTGTCTTCACGAGAGGCGCCATCACAACCGGAGCGGGGTTTGGGTCGTGACATGAGGCTGAGTGAGGACTTCTCTGCCTAGCACCATATTTGGGAGTTTCAAGGTAGCTGCATTGGACGTTCGCAGTCCTGATCTTCCTTATATCTTATTTATTTTATTTCCGCATTTCTAGAGAACGATATGTAGTAGGTTGATACTCATGTATTAGAGTCAGACTTGTGACACCGGATTCTTCGGGCTGTGTAGTTGTTTATATTTGGGATTTCGCATGTTTTAACTCTATTTCAGAATTTCATTATTATGACTTAGTAATTTATCCGTGTTGATTAATTCATGAACTGTATACAAATGGTTAAGGTTATTAAATTGGTCGGGCTTGCCTAGCAGTGTGTTGGGCGCCATCACGATCGGGGTTGGGGTCGTGACAATTGTGTAGCCCAAACAGAGTTATGTGCATTTTACTAGACAGTGCGCAATATGCCTACTCGATTCTTCGTTTCGTTGCTCTATCATCAGTTGATCCCCGAATACGATCCCGGCTTAATTCCTTGGGTTTTTACTCGGACTTCAAAGCTCCAAATCACTTGAATTCATTCCATAACATCTATATATCTCGGAATCGCTCCTACAAGGCATAAAACACACAATTAGTGCAAAACACTAGCGATTAAAGCGCAAACTCAACTAAAGTGCAGTAAATTAGAGTGTAATAATCGACTAAAATATGTAATTATAGCCTATCATCAACACCCCACACTTAAACCATTGCTCGTCCTCGAGCAATCATACTACAATTTATATAGACACGACATTTTTAAACAATTCTCCTAACTCGTCACACCAAGAATACTTAAAATAGACTAAGCACTAAAGCGTAACATCTTCACCTCAATATTTGACTCGCAAGTACCACGCATTATTCACAACTCACCCACTTACTCTAACATAGAGGTCACTGACATTACCTCTCCTTCATGAATCAAGTGCCCTCACACAACAAAAAAGAGTAGTTCCACATAATAAAATTTAAGAACACTTAGGAACTCAAGATCGAAAGAATTCACTCACTCTCAGAAATAACATTCATATGCCACAAAAGATGCACCATAGGCTTGCCCGTAGTGTATCTACTAATCGAGCTCATTCAGTCTAGGATCAAGTAGGACTTTATTTGGTTTTCATGTAGGCTGCGGGACGGGTAGGATACATTTAGATATAAGAGTGACTGCACCTCCCTAAGCACTTCAATACATATACTTTAACATTCAAACCTCATACTTATGTCAAACCAAACTCCACCTTCAGCTCAATGTATATTACCCTATACTTCTTTAAGCACAATTACATCAAGAGTCAGCACTTATCAAGGAATATTTTTTTCCAATGCAATACAACTATTTTTTTTTTCAAAACAGTGCACCTTTCTCCTTATTTCATTAGTTCCACTCAAAAGCCAAACCAGGCACCCCAAATTTTAACTTTTACATAGTTCATAAACAATTCAAGTGCTCATGAGAGGTAACAATGATTCAAATAGATGGTTAATTCAAACAAATGGGTAAGGCTTGTAATGTGGTTGCCCAAGAAACAGGATTACAGGCTCAAAGGGGTTAACTAAGATACATAACAATTAGGCGGGTAAAATATACATATCTGGCTCAACAAAGAAACGCCTATATCACTTCCAAGACTGAACAAACTACAATTTTGCTTTGCAAACACACGGGGCAAGTTCTAGGCTTCAAATGCAATGCACAGAATAACACCCAAACCTCACACACACATGGCACATAACTCACTCATGATTGGTTTCATCAAGACACTCTAGTCAAAGCAGTTAAGCAAAGTTAAGACCATACAATTTCAGGTACTTATACAAGAGTCAAAAACTGAGCCTAAGCGTCACAACCAGAGTATTTACTATTCTCGAGGCATAACAAAGTTAAGAGATATCGCTGCAATTCAATTCATCTCACACTAGCTCCTACTCCTAAAAAAATAAAACTAACTACACCCGGTTCAAACAAGACCCTTGGAAAAGAACCGCGACACAAAGAAAAACCAAGAGGTAATTGCTATACTACCTGACAACAGAAAATCTTTTTGTCTTTTTCTTTAAACTTATATCCCTTAAGAAAATTGTCTAATAGATCCATCGTCGGGAAAAGTCCAATCTTTTTTTTGTTTTTCTAAGAAAAATAAAAAAAATATTCAATTAAACTAACACAACTAAAATAGCATAGAAAGTCACCCAGACAATCTCCTCACCCCACACTTAAAATTGTGCATTGTCCCCAATACACATCATAACTATAAGAGGGTAAAAGAAACTCCCTAGTAGGCCAGAGGCCGAAGCACTAGCAGCTCATGGGGTACTCATACTTCTCCCAGGCTTGGTCCTTCGTGCGGGTACCTCACACTTAGTTCCAACCATCTGGTTTGATGTTGCATCCTTCCAATAGCTTTGCTTTCCATACTCCTAGAAAATCAAAAATTGACACTACAAAAATAATACAAATAAAAATAATAATAAAAAAATTAATAAATAAAAAAAAGCAGTAAAGCTGGATTGTCTCCCAATAAGCGCTTGATTTAACATCGCGGCACAACGCGAATCACTTTTTGTCTCCACCTCGAGCTTATGAATTGAACCCCAAGTTTTGCTTCAAGCTTATGATTATGATCTTGGGGCGGTGGAACGAATCTAACTGGCCCAAGGAAATAATGTAGTATTCTGCACTCGTTAGCCTTTATATGAGGTATGTAATCCTGACTTTCTGGCAAGAAAAATTCCAAAATATATGCACCTTGTTCCTCATTACATGACTCTTCAATTGGTTCGGATGACTCTATTTCCATATCATCATCCAAACACAATGTGGAAAAATGCTTGGAGTGTGGACCAATGCGCTCACACACATGAACTTCAGGACTTTCAGCATCCTCAACATCAATGATACTAGATTCAACAAAATGTATATCCTTAATGTCCTTGGCTGACTCTAGTCTCACTTCTTCAACATCGCCATCCTCAAATTCTAGTTGGTTAGATTGTTGGTTTTCTACTCTGACCTCCTCCGTTTGCACCTCAATTTTGGCATCTAATTCATGCTCTTCTTGGCTACTATCCACAATATTGGCTTGTTGAGCGTTAACTACCTCAACTAGTTGACTCACTTGTGTGTCCAAGTTGCGAATAGCAGCATCTTGACTTTGTATGTGCAGTTGTTTCTCATTATTTTGTTCCACACGGCACCTTTATCCTTGATCTCTTTCACGTCATCATCCCTGGGTTCTTTGTTCCTATTAACTTCACAAGAAAAAGAAGAACCATCAAAGTAAGGGGTTGGGGGAAGATAAGAAATATAAGCACAACCATAAAAGTGACCATCTTGACCACCACACATCACATACATTCCACACATAAGATTGAGTTGGTGCACATAACTCGCTCTCGGGAATATTTTGATAATTTTGCCATGGGTGGTTTTCTTCATAATATGCATAAGGAGGATTAAAAGTAGAAATACCAACATCCAAACTCCCATAATTCCAGGATGCCATGTTTCTCAAATTAACAAGTAAAACAAAAACATAAAAAAAATCAAATACAACAAAACAAAACTAAAAGTTCAAACTTGCAACCTAGCAATATGTACACCTACAGCTACACCGTTAGTTCCCCGGCAACGGCGCCAAAATTTGATCACGCCCAACTCTAGTCCTAAAAAGGATAAGCGGTCGCTGCAAATATAATCCGATCTAAAAGTCCGGAGTCGAATCCCACAGAGAACTAAGGTTTCTCCATAATTGTTCAATATCGCTAAGAAGACAAGCCCGAATAAATTTCTAAGTTATAAAGATTAAGATTCTTATATCTAACTAATTAACTAAGAAACTAATGCAGTAAATTAACAACTAAAGATACTAAGGGTTGAAGATTAAATTTAGGAGG
This sequence comes from Nicotiana attenuata, assembly GCF_001879085.1. Taxonomy (NCBI): domain Eukaryota; kingdom Viridiplantae; phylum Streptophyta; class Magnoliopsida; order Solanales; family Solanaceae; genus Nicotiana; species Nicotiana attenuata. Next base: position 147,430 of record NW_017672698.1, on the reverse strand, counting down.
TCTAGAGTTATGATTTCCCAAAATGTTAGAATCCTTCCCGCTATGTTCCCTACAATTTTGCCTATGTATTCTCTACTAATCGTGAGCACTTTAGGTGCCATAATTCTCTCTTGAGCAACTACAACAATTTACTAGACATATTCTCTCAAACTACGCTATCTGGCACTAATTCACCGCTCACTACGATCGCACCAAGGTTTCGTTATCTCTAATCTCGCCTTTAAACCCTCTGTATTGATCTCTCACATACGTTAGGAGTGATGTTGTTCAACAACTACCTAAATATATACTCTCTCTCGAGAAGTACACACTAAATAGGCACAGTCAATTGATGGCCATTCAATCAACATCAACAAACACGTATTTGAACAAGTAGAGAAATCCAACGGTTAAATTATATTAAAACATAACAAGAATTCATCCTCCTAGAGGTTCCATCAAACCCCTAGATAATAAATTAGCTAATCATAATAGTATGTATAACTACAATACTAGAACTCATAACCAATAATGGAAATAGGAAGAAGGAAGTGAAAAACTCGTAGAAGAATTCTCCGCTTTGCTCCTAGTGTGTTCTTGCCTCCTTAGGTTGAATCTCTGGTCTCCTTAGCCTCCTTAGGTCGAAATTATGTCCAAAGTATGTCAAAAGTCCGCAAAATACCATTTTTTCCATGTATATATATACTAAGTAGGGTTGTTCCCAAACAATTACACCTTCTCTATGCGAACAAGGACACTTTTCCTGGACAGGACGTCCGCGGCCGCGGATTGGACCGCGGACCTGACCGCAAAGCACTTGTTTGGAATTTAGAAAAACATAAAACATTAAAGTTGTAGCCCTTTGAGTTAGATTTCCAACCATATATTCTGATTGCCAAATGGAATTTTGAGCGAAAAGTTATGTGCATTTTACTAGACAGTGCGCAATATGCCTACTCGATTCTTCGTTTTGTTGCTCTATCATCTATTGATCTCCGAATACGATCCCGGCTTAATTCCTTGGGCTTTTACACAGACTTCAAAGCTCCAAATCACTTGAATGCATTCCATAACATCTATATAGCTCGGAATCACTCCTACAAGGCATAAAACACATAATTAGTGCAAAACACTAGCGATTTTAAAGTGCAAACTCAACTAAAGTGCAGTAAATTAGAATGTAATAATCGACTAAAATACGTAATTATAGCATATCATCATTTATTCTTCTAAATTTTTGAGATGCTAAGTGTTAATAATATTTTCATAATTAGTTTTTTAAATAATTTCTTTTCAACTAATATAGCCAACCCATTTAATCTTTCTTGAGACATTATCGATCTTAACTAAGGTCAATAATGTTAATTTTGAAAAACTTCTTTCGCTGAGACAAATGTTATGGGAACTGTTAATATTATTCTATAAGCAATAAAGCATTTGGAAAAGAAAAGTCTTTTTATGTAATTGAGTATGTCGATTAGAGTACTATCTTTAACTTATACTATTTCCCTTATCAAATCAATTCCAATTCACACGTTAAATATGCATACTACCCATCTTTAAGCAAATCAAACAGTTACTTTATTTACATAGCAAAAAAAAACTCCTTTTATATGAGAAAAAGGTACTAAATATATTTTTTTAAAATACCTATAAACCTATTATTTCTAAAAAATGGGGCCTCCTAAATTTGGAGGCACTTGCCTTATTAACTACAACATTAGAACCGGCTAGGAGGACATTATATAGGCATTTGGACATAGAAAATATGAAAAATAAATAAGTTATGGAGTTAAGTTCAGAAAGAGTATTTATAATTTGAAATTGTGTTTAGATATAAACTTTATTTGAAAATATATTGTAGCCTTATGAAGAAAAATGAACTTTTACATGAAAGTTGGATGAAACCTAATTTTTCAAATTTCTAATCACATCTTCGAAAAATACAAAATTGGCCGGTCGGGCGAACCTAATTGTATTCGCTAGCCAACACACACACACACACACACATATATATATATGCATATATATATATATATATATATATATATATATATATATATATATATATATATATATATATATATATATATTTCTTAATTTTTTTAGGAGTTTGGAGGGGGAGCGGGGGGGGGGGTTTCGTTTCCTCTCTCTGGCCTTGCCTGGGCCTGAGATTAGCTATTGGGCTCAAGTTAGGTTTCACTGTAAAAAATGCACGGGACGCCCTATTTGGTCGTCCCCATTTAACCTATACCCATATTTTTAAAATTATTTAACCAATACCCTAATTTTGTCAACATCAGATGTATCCTCTTCTTCTTCCTGATCTATGCGCTCCTTTCTTCCTCCTCTTCTTCTTCTTTTCTCTCTCAAACACATGAGACTTTGTGTAAGTATTATTATAGTAAAAAAGACTTCACTAGACTAGTGACTTGTTGAATCAACTTGCATTATTTGTTCGATCAACGTGATGGAAGGCAACAAGAACCGCATGAGTAAACAAGATTTTCCTTCAGATGATCATTTTGTTGGCCCTTCTAAAGGAGTGCAGTACTAGCGTGTAATGAATGAGGAGGCAAAAGCACTGCTCAGGCAGATAATGAAACAAGATTCTTCCCCCTAGGTTAGAGAACTTCAGCAACAGTACTCCTGAAAGTATACTCCTTTGCAAGTGCAACTTCAGCTGTCGGAGCTCAAGACTTGCCTCCTGTTTCACATAACTATAAATACTTGCAGCTTCAGCTGTTGGAGCTCCTAGAATAATCGAGCTGAAGTTCAGCAAATATAAGCAAAAACTCCAGCTCCTAGAATGCTGAAGTTTAGCAAATGCAAAATAAACTTCAGCTCCTAGAATGCTGAAGTTCAGCAAATAGAAAACAAACTTCAGCTCCTAGAATGCTGAAGTTCAGCGATTACAAAACAAAAATTTCAGCAAAAACACGTTGTAATTTACAAAACATGCTGAAGTTTGCGTGATTGCCTTTGCTACTTTAGGCCCGTATGTCTGAAATTACCCGAAAAGTGGGTACGCTTGCAATTTTTTTTGCAAAGCGGGTATAAGTTAAAAGGTGACTCAAAAATTGGATATAGATGCAAAGGAATTTTTACATACCTATACACTATTGGAAACTTTATTACCCTCCCTACTAAAGTTTCAATTTAACTACCTCCTATATACAATATTACCAATTATGTACACTTGAGGAGTTAAATGAGTATCCATTTATATTAGGAGTTAATTATTTCCCATCCTTATTCTCTCTCCCTCATGCGGCTCTTTCTCTCCGTCTCTCTCTTCTCCTGTGCTCTCTCTCTCTCTCTCTCTCTACGTCTCTCTCTATCTCTCAATCCCTAATTTCAGTAATGTAGAGAAAAGGAAAAGAGAGCGGCAATTCCACCATTGACAGCCATTAAAAAGCTTTGAAGCTTTGAATTCGAATTTGGGTTTTCAAAAAATATTATTTGTTTGAATTGGGTGTTGTTGCAAACAATTGGGAATTCTCTCTACGTCTCTCTCTATCTCTCATTCCCTAAAGAGAGCAGCAATTCCACCATTGACAGCCATTAAAAAGCTTTGAACCTTTGAATTCGAATTTGGGTTTTCAAAAACCAATATTTGTTTGGATTGGGTGTTGTTGCAAACAATAGGAAATATTGTTTAGAGTTTATATCTTAATTTTGAGGGTGTTTTTGTGAAGATTAGACTTGATTTTGGCTGAATTTTCAGATTGAAACTCGAAGAAGAAGAAGAAGAAGAAGAAGAAGAAGAAGAAGAAGAAGAAGAAGAAGAAGAAGAAGAAGACATGACATATATTATACTTACGAAATTGTAGTAAAATTGTAGAAAAATTATATTCCGTTATTTATATATATTTTTTTATTTAACTATTGTATGAAAGTTGAACAATATTTTTATAAAAATTGTATTTAAGTTGTATGATATTGTAGTTGTATATAACTGAGTAGAAATAATGTATGAAAATTGTAGATAAGTTGTATAATATATAATTAGTTGTATGAAATTTGTTTTTACTATGTATAAAACAGATACAAAATATACAAAAGAACATATTGTATAAAATTTGTATAAAATTTGTATTTAAGTGGTATGATATTGTAGTTGTATATAACTGGGTAGAAATAATGTGTGAAAGTTGTAGATAAGTTGTATAATATATAATTAGTTGTATGAATTTTTTATTTTACTATTTATAAATCAGTTACAAAAGATACAAAAGACATTGTATAAATTTTTGTATAAAATTTGTATCTAAGTTCTATGATATTGTAGTTGTATTTAACTGTGTAAAAATATATATGTATAGGGTCAAATTTGACCCTCAGCATCTCTACGCCAGTAGGTACGCCCAATAAGTGTACGCCTGCCAACGTAGCGGGTACGAGTCGGCCGTGGGGGCAAAAGCGACATCGTTTAGGACTCAATGTCTTCACTAGGAAGACGTTACCTATCTTTGTAACTTTTTGATTCTTTCGAGGAAGATCTCCTATTATATAAAGGAGACCTTCACATTGTAAAAAGGGGGATCTGATCTAATACAATTCTCTCATTTTTCTGGCTTTCTCTCTCTATCTCTACTTCAAACGAACGTATCTTTTTGAGTTCATACTGTCTCTTTGCAATACTAGATCTACAACAATATATCATCTTTGCATCTCTAGGATTATTATATTTGCCTTTTTCTACTTTTGATTGTTTTTTAGCTTACAAAGTATATTGTTAACTTTTGAGCCAAACAATTTGGCGCCGTCTGTGGGGATTTCGAGAATCAAAACCATACTATCCACCTAGAGATCAACCAACTACCACCCTCTACACCAACAAAAAAAAACAACAGAAAATGGCCGAAAATAATACAAGATCGAAAGCTATATTGGGGTGTCACTACCAATCTCCTTGGCCCTCTCAACGAGGCCAGTGACGATGGCATCCTGAATGCAACCCCTAGCATCACACCAGGTGCAGAGATCTCGCCTTCCCCATCCAAAGGTCTGACGATCTTGCACGAAAAAGGAGCTTCCACATCTGCGGTTACGGAAGCACCCTCAGCAGTCAAAGAGCTACTGGAAAGATGGCTGACAAGCGCTCTAAGTGGCTTGGTTGAGAGGTCACCACAAAGTAACATCGGATGTACACCAATGGTAGGTACCACTGCTGCCGTGAGCGAACCGGAAGTTACACTAGCGAATAACAATCCCATCGAGACACAGACCAACGATGGCACGCTAACAGCCATCCTAAAGAAGATGGAAGAAATGGAAAATGAAAACAAGGCGCTCCGCGGTCAGATGAAGGAACATCAGGAGAGGGTCGACAAGATCCCCGGTGCTCCCAAGTTGCTACCAAAACGCGACGTGGGAAGGTTCGTTGAACAACCATACACTGAAGAAGCTGCCCCTCACTCCACCCCAAAAACCTTCAAGATGCCACCCTACTTGAGGGTATATGACGGAACCACAGATCCCGAGGATCATCTGATCCACTACGTCACCGCTGTGAAGGGCAACGACCTATCGAAAGAACAGGTACCGTCGGTACTGCTGAAGAAGTTTGGCGAGACGTTGACAGGAGGGGCCTTAACATGGTACTCTCAGCTACCGGCTAAGGCAATATCAACGTTCGAGGAAATGGCGGATAAGTTCGTCACAGCCCATGCAGGCGCGAAGAAAGCGGAGGCCAGGGTCAACGACATCTTCGCCGTCAGGCAGAACACAGGAGAGGGACTCAGGGACTTCCTGGAAAGGTTTAACAGGGTAAGGATGAGTCTACCAAACGTATCGGAAGGTATGGCAGTCGCCGCTTTCCAGAACGGGCTAAGCAGAGATGGTTCGAGGGCAACCAAGAAGCTGCTGAGCCGCCTCATGAAATATCCCCCTACCACATGGGAGGAAATCCACAACGCCTATAGCGCCGAGGTACGAGCGGACGAGGACGATCTTAATGGGCCGACCCAACGGCTAAAAGCGATACACTCAGAAACGAGGAGAGATCGACGGAACGAAGGACGACGAGAACAACTCCCCCGCTCCAACAGAGATCGACATCAGCCATACACCAGATCCTCCCATCCTCCACCAAGGCATACAGACGTGCTACAGCGACACGTCGCCCCACTCCGAAACGAAAGAGGTACGCCCCCTTTATTAACCGCCCATAACTTTTGTGTATCTCCTTCAGAAATAGTGTACGCACTGGAGAAGCTGGGCACCAAGGTGCAGTGGCCGCAGAAGATGAAATCAGACCCTGCCACAAGGAAATCAAACGCCCTATGTGAGTTCCATCAGGAACGAGGACACAAAACCGAAGACTGTATAGGCCTACGGCAAGAGGTGGTCAGGATGCTACCTGAGGGAGTTACTCAGTGACAAAGGGAAAATCAACTTTGCACGCGGACGAGAACAACCCCACGGGCCGCCGAAGCCACCTTTCCCAGCGCGCACGATAAACATGATCGTCGGAGGCGGCGACGAGTCAGTGATCAATCACGTCAAGTTCGCCACCACACACAGACTAAAGCGGACCATCGCCCATGAACGGTATGACGACTTCGAAGATAGTATCACCTTCGATAAGTCTGATGCCGACGGTTTGTCTTTCCCTCATTATGATGCTTTAGTTATCACTTTACGTATCGCTGATACGGATGTTAAAAGAGTCATGATCGATGACGGAAGTGGCGCCTGTATTATCCACCCAAGGGTCCTCGTACAAATGGGACTCGAGGATAGGGTAATACCGTGCTGCATAACACTAACCGATTTTAACAATGCAGTGGAACGGACGTCCGGAGAAATAGCACTACCCGTCTTAGCAGGAGGAGTCACGCTGGAAACAACCTTCCACGTGATGAACCAAGAAACGGCGTACAACGTCATCATAGGACGCCCACAATGGCCGTATGGTCAAAAGCGCAAGCAGCCCTGAATTCTACAAATAGAAATACTTACGTTCTGGATTCCATCTTTCCGGGAACCCTTCGGGATTCGACACCAGGTGCTCCGTCCTGATGTAGAAATACTTACGCCAAAAGCGGCGGTTGGGCTTATCATCGGCTTTAACAACTAAGCCCCTTGTGCCCCGACCTTTTAACTGCAGCATGGTACCCCTCAGGTAACCAGCGCTGAATAACTATAAGAGGTGGTGAACCGAGACACTGCATTCAGCCCTGGCCGCATAGGTGGTCATAATACGGCACACCTTCAAGGTATAAGGAGTGAGCTGGGCAGGACACACATTATAAAAACGGCAAAGCTCCTCCATCAGAGGATAGATTGGAAGATTGTAACCGATCAAGAACGGGTACTCATAGAACGTGCAATATCCAGGCCGGTGCACATTGGCATAGTCCGTCCCAGCCGGAACCATTTCCAGGTGGTCCGGAATATGGTGCGTCTCTCGAAGGTCATCTAAATGAGATTGTAATAAAACGCTGTGCTCCCAGGGAAGGTCAGGGCTTTTAGTTGGAAAATCCCTGCGAACATGCGTCTCCTTCGGAAGGACGTTGTCTACGCTGAGAGGAACAAGGGCCTTCTCCGCCTTTTCCCCTTCACCACCGGAAGATGGCGGAACCCTAGACGAGGCATTATCTTTGGCCTTTTTATTACCCTGTCCGTGTTTTGTCATGATTATACTACTTAAGAAACGAAGCACTGACGATAGGAAGTGTGGTTTCAACAGAAGTGGGAGAGTCTCTCACAAAATAAACGGTTACAGTAAAGAAAGGCAAAGGGGTATATCAGAAAGTGCTTTCCGAAGGATTGAAAATGGAATCAAATCGAACCTCTCTCATACTTATAGGGATAAGTTGCACAGGAATCGAAGAGTCATGATTCAAAACGTGCGCCGGAAACCAAAATGTCACGTCATCCTCTGAACCGCCTCGGGGGCAAATATAATAATGACGCATACAGGCGATGACGTCATTCCAAAAAGGAAGCCGCGCGTCAGTGGCTCAACAACGTCATATTTTTCACTCCATTCGTATTGCCGCCCCGGGTCGAGGTCAAATTCTCCTAAGCCGAGGTTCACGTTTCCGCCCATCGAAGACGCCCACCGAATGCGTCTCCAACGAGCGGAGGGACTAACTGTATAGGGTCAAATTTGACCCTCAGCATCTCTACGCTAGTAGGTACGCCCAATAAGTGTACGCCTGCCAACGTAGCGGGTACGACTCGGCCGTGGGGGCAAAAGCGACATCGTTTAGGACTCAATGTCTTCACTAGGAAGACGTTACCTATCTTTGTAACTTTTTGATTCTTTCGAGGAAGGTCTCCTATTATATAAATGAGACCTTCACATTGTAAAAAGGGAGATCTGATCTAATACAATTCTCTCATTTTTCTGGCTTTCTCTCTCTATCTCTACTTCAAACGAACGTATCTTATTGAGTTCATACTGTCTCTTTGCAATACTAGATCTACAACAATATTATCATCTTTGCATCTCTAGGATTATTATATTTGATTACGATTTACCCTTTTTCTACTTTTGATTGTTTTTTAGCTTACAAAGTATATTGTTAACTTTTGAGCCAAACAATATAGTAGTAGAGTTTGATGAAAGTACTTTTAAGTCTATTATAACCATTGATATTTCCACTTTACTCGTTTTAAAATTTAAGTATAAAGAAGATGATTTTTTTCCCTTTTGAAGGATTTCCAATATTACCTTACACAGAAAATATTTGATGAGGTATTTGTGATGAAAATATTCGATGAGGTATCAGAAACTCTTCCACTGATATGGTTGCTAGAGAGATTCTTGAAACTTTGGGCAATTTGCAAGTTTTCTTTGTCTCTTTTATGCTCTTTGCATCTGTCTATGCAATTGCAAGATATGATTGCCAAGATTCCATGTGTGGAATCAACCACTTTGATATACGATTTCCTTTTGGATTACAAGGGACAATAAATCTTCAGCACTGTAGCTATCCTGGTTTCAATCTTACATGCAACAGTCAAGGCAGAGCAATTCTAAATGTAGCAGGTGCAGGAGATATCTATATACGTGATACCGACTACGTGTCTGATATATTTGCAAGAAGAAACATGCGTCTTACAAGAAGAAACATGTGTCTATGAATACGTGTCTGTGATTTGTAATTTAGGTATGCTTTGTAATTTCAGTTTGTTTAAGTTTAATTTCAGTTTGTTCGGATTGTTTTTGATGAGGGGAGCTAAAAGGAGATTTGGTGCTGGAGGGATCCCGAACCAATATTCTGGAGAGAAGAAAGAGAAGAGGAGAAAAAAAAAAGAAAAATGGTGTAACTAAATCCCTTGATTGAAGGCACTAATAATGGATTGAGAGCCTTTTAAGGTGAAATGTATATATTTTGTAAATAAAATTTGTTTAGGTCGGGTAATTAACTAAACATGGACATTTTTGATAATAAAGTTTCAAATAGTGTATAGGAAGGTAAAATTCCCAGATGCAAATCCCCCGGTTTCTCTGCTATTGCAAACCTAATTTTACGTAGACGAAGGCCCAATGGAGGCCTTAAAGCTAATAGGCAAGGCGTCAGCCTATTTTGCAACGGTAGATCGTGTATTGCAATGGAATAACTGGAAATACAGGGGCCCGGGGGAAGAATATAGAAGGGGAGGAGGTTTTAGTAACGTTCATTATCCTCAGCTTGAAACATATATATAGTTCGATAACTTTTACATAATGTACCAATAAATCACAGCAGTAACTTCTTATATAAAAATATATGGTGTAGTGGGTTCAATACAAACTTTATAATATTGGCATCAAATCAGAAACAATATTGACGTTCTGGTAAACAAAGACTGAAGGTTGGTTTAGGCTACGTTTTGGTTAAACGTGCTCAAAACTAAACAACATTAACAAACCTAATATAATTCCACAGGGAGTCCACCCATAACTCTTAACATAGTTTAGGCCTATGGGTTTATGGTCAACAATTATTTTGACTTTTGAGTTCTGAACGGACTACTCCTCTTCGGTAAAACTAATATCTAGAAATAATGAGTGCCACCAACATTCACAATTATTCTTAACACTTGATTTGATTTTGACTTGAAGCTTTCAATTGGTCAAAATGCTTTTATGATCATTCAATAAGATGGTAGTATTTCGTACTAGCTTAATTGCTAGGTAATTAGTGCATTAGAACGGAGTTGTTGTGGCATCATGGCCTTGATCTTAGTTACATGGACTCTGTCATGGTTACAGCCATGCCCCATGATCTTTTGGACGCGCCCCATAGCGTCCTAACAAGCCTCCCAACACCTAGCGCCATGGCGGTCCCGTGATCTTGACTGTGCCAAGTGACAAGCGCGCATGTGCCTCTGTCGCCCCACCGATAGCCCACGCCAGCGCCCAGCAGCAAGCAGCTGCCAAAAGCGATGTGCGCACAGACAACGCCACGCACGCAGATCGTGATGCCAAAGACAAGGTTGACAACGAACCTTTTTCTACCTTGTAGAAAACTAAGTCATTTTCATTGTAAATATAGCGTAGTTTTATTTCATGTACTTCCATTATGTTCCTCTAGCTTAGTTAGATCAAGTCTTGTAACTTTGGTTTATTTTTTTTAAGCACTATTAGGGAGATCAAGCAATCAAACTCTCTAGCAAGCAAATAATTCTCTGTACTGGTGTCTCTCCCCTTCGACACCGTGTTGCCTTTCTGTAATAGCTTTCATTAATGCAATCAAGCTCTCTTTCATTCTCCATTCTCATTTATGTTCTCTCAATTGCTCTTGACATTGGTTTTCCCCTACGGCACTAACAATCTCGTCTAGCGTACGGAGAGGACCTCAGTTGGCGGATAGTTACTGCACTGACATCAGTTGCTTAGCCTTACGTCGCCTTCTAAGGAACATCAGGAAGGCGCCGCATAACAGTTGGTATCAGAGCCTAGGCTCGACATCTGACGAGGGAACATATTGCCATTACCACCATTTTTGACCATGGTGAATCATGGGGATCGCATCGCGGCCCTTGAAGAGACGGTTGACGTATTACGGCCCATCGTGGATACGGTGCCTAAACTAAGAACCAGCCTAGTGCAAAGGTTGGATGACCTAGACCGCAGAATGTTCCAGGCCGATGTTGACATAGAAAGCATCAGTCGCGACTCTGAAGGAGACCGGCAAACGGCAGCCACAGAGGCGGCCAAAATTTTTGGTAAATTCGAGGGCCTCCAACAGGAGCATGCCGAGGATTTAGCCTACAGGGCACAAATGGCAGACAAGATGACTACCATGCAACAAACTACAGACAATTTGACAGGCTAGCTCAATGCTGTCAATGCTACTTTACAAGTTTGCTTCGAGGAGGCGGAAACCAAATCGAGGGTGCAGTGAACCTCGCCCTCGTGGCACAAAATCTGAAAATTCTTGAGCCGACGCCATACAGTGGAGCTCGGAATGCCAAAGAAGTGGAAAACTTCATCTTCTACATCGAACAGTACTTCGATGCCGTAGGGGGCCTAGAAGAAGCTAAGAAGGTAGCAATTGCTGCCATGTATCTTCAAGATGATGCTAACTCTGGTGGCAGGTGAAGTACGAGGCCATCAGGGCCGGTGAAGATGCTCTCGAGACATGGGAAGAACTGAAGGAAGCCATACGCCTACAGTTCTTCCCCGAAAATGTTGAGTAAAACGCTAGGAGAAAGCTACGGGAGCTCCGCCAAACCAAATTAGTGCAGGATTACGTGCGAGAATTCTCTACGCTCATGCTTAACATACGTGACATAGGGGACAAAGACAAACTCTTCACATTCGTGGAAGGGTTGAAATCTTATGCCCATATGGAGATGTAAAGACAAAGGGTAGACACGTTACCCAAGGCGATCCAAGCAGCGGAATGCCTTGGGGACTATTGTGAGCACGTAATTTTTGCCTTAAGTATAAATTACTCCTAAAAGACTCAAAAAATAAATATAGGTTTTTCTCAATTATTTTTTATTTGTTTTAGAATTTCTAACGATTTTCCTTGTGTGTGTGTTTACATTTTAGCTTAATTGCATAATTAATTACATTTGTAAAATACTAAATTATAAATAAATAAAAAATACACTAGTCATTATTAGTTAATCACTAGATAAAATAGCAAAAATTAGGATTGATTTGGAAAACTTAAGTGGCTACATTTTGAAATAACTTGATTTGATTAGCTGAAGAGAAAAGAAGGGAAGGGCCAGACAAGGCCTTCAGATGGCCAGGTATTTTTGGCGGTCCAATTGCCAAAGAATCCACCCAAACCCGCCTGGCCCAAACCATACCCAACCCAAATCCCTTTTTTAACCAAAACGACTCCATTTTTGTCACTTCCAATTCTCACCCTTCATCTCTTTGATATGACGGCATGGAACTAGCCCTTCAACCCCATAAAAGGGTCCTAACCCGACCCCCAAACCCTAAAGTTTTGGCTTTAAACTTACATGAATCGATTGCTTTTAACAAAAGCAATTGATATACGTTAGTTTCAATTCACTTCGAAGCCACCGGAATCCGTTCAAACCTCATTGTTTGGCCATTTTTCCTACACAGTGTGCTCCAATAGGTATACCAGTATCTCTCTTCATCATATATTCATGTTTTGTCAATAAATTGGCATTTAGTCAAATGTTTTGTCTGTTTAATTTCATTGTTAGCCAAATGTTTAATTCATGAATTAGCGTGATTTACTCGTATTTTTGCATCAAGTTTAATAATTATTCGCTTGAATGTCTGCATGTATAGACTAATTAGTTAATTGTATGATTAGCAGTTTAATTACGCAATAATTAAGTTTGTTGCATAAGTTGAATCCGTTTAATCAATTTTGAATTAGTTAGATTTTGGTTAAGTGGTTTAGTCTTCACATTACTTTTCTTTTCTTTTTCTTGTTCTTAATAACTGAAGCACAACTGTCCCTTTTCTGTTAAAAAAAGATGCTATCTCCCTAATTTTTTGGGAGCTGACAGATTCCCTCTTACAGTCTCTTTTATTCTCTCATATAGTACACTCTCACACCCTATCTAAGAGACCTCACATTCTCTCACACACACTCACTGATCTCTACACCTTTTCAGAAGAAAAACACATATGAATTCTGCATTTTACATAGAGATGCACTCACTCACATAGATTTCAAAAGTTTTGGTTGTTCTTCATCAATTTTTGGTCTTCTCGAGATAATTTTGAACTGAGGTCGAGGATCATTCTGGAATTTCATTGTTGTTTTCTGTTTACCAGTTGCTGCTTTCTGAGTCTACTGAGCTTATTCTCCAGTTTTTAGCTTTCATTTGGCCATTTATTAACTGTCTCTTGCGAGTAGGTATGTGAAATTCCTTCTTGTAACTCTTGTGAATGTTGAAATACAGAATTGATATGCTGATGCCCGTTCTATGCCTACTTCTATGTGTTTCTAATATTTGTATGCTTAAACTTGATTCATCTTTGTTCTCTTGATGAGTATTTGATTCTGTTGGTTAGTTTAAGCTATGTTGACTTATTAACTGTGCTGGTTTGCTACAGATTGTTCACTCACCTTGATGTAAATTCATTGTTAGTCAAGTCTTAATGTAAGCTTATGAAGTTTTTGATTAAATATGTCTATTGTCGCTGCTTCTGTACACGCATAGGGGTGCAACTGTGAATCATGAGTTTTAATTTGAAGTCAAAACGTGCGGTGATTATGAGTTAGAGGTTCGAGGTTTATATGTTGTAATATTGTTCAAGTGAAAAAAAAAACAAAAAAAAAATTGAAGGTGTTTGGTTCATAGAATTGTCTGGTAGTACGAGCGAGGATTTGAACTAATTCCCTTTGTTCTTTTAAGTCATGTAATGATTTAGTTCGAGTATTATGTATTAATGTTTAAGGAAGTCTGTAATTAATATTATTATTTCTGATATTTGCAAACTATATTGAGAAGTCATGTTGATTAACTGGGCAGGGCAGTTGGCCCAGATAGGGCTATTTAGCTAATTTAAAATCAAAGAGATTTGAGATTCTGCATGTATTTGGGCTCAACATGAAGCCCATTTAGAAATTTGGACCCATCATATGAGCATGCCAACCGTTGCAGAAGGGTGGAACGCCTTAGGCTTCATTCTAGCCCATGTGTACTTCACATTCTGAACTAGTTTTAAATCTTAGCGATGAACTCTAGTTATGCCGCTCATAGCTATTATTTGAATATTAGCCGACCAATATGACTGATCCACTAATTGATTTTCCTAAAATATAAAAATCCAACCAGTCACTTCACCTTGCCTTTTTATATTCAGTAATTTCGTTTTTATTTCTTGAATCAAATATCGCATGCTTCCTTCACGAATTGCCACAAGCAAGTTTTAACTAGTGTTATCATTTCAATAGCATTTGTATGCCCAGGTTTATGGTTTAACATTTGTCAATCAATACCATACGGATAGACCCCTTTTGTTTAATCTTAGAACTTTAGGATAATAATTCTTTGAATATTCGTAGAATGCTTTAGGTGTGTTCTAATTTATTATCGTGATTGTGTACACGTTCGCGGGACATAATTATGATTTTTCGATTAATAAATCAAAGTACGCGTTTGCGCGACTTTGGCCAAACAATCTTAATAATTAATCAAGCATGATAAATTGCATACACGTACGAGTGACATGATTTCAACGCCTCAAATAAAACAGATTTACACATATGTAATCCGTTTCAAATATTAAATCCATAAAACGCCACGATTAGAACCAGTAAAAGGTAAAACGCACATAGGTTCTAAAATACGTAATTAAGCCAGGTATGATTATGGCGGCTGTGTTAAAATCACAGAATTCGAGAGTGCCTCATACCTTCTCTCAGGTTAAAAGAATTCCTTACCCGATCTTCTTTGTTTGCGGACCATAAATAGAGTCAATTTCCTCGAATTGGAATTTTAAAATAAATCGGTGATGGTTTATATCCCATTAGGCAAACACCTAGGTGATGGTCAAAGCTCTACGTTTTTTAAAAAACTTGAAAAACAACAAAAATAATTTCCTAGTTTCATTTCTTAACTTTGCAATCTTAGTTTAAAAATAGACATAGAAACAACCCCAATTTGTGGAAGTGTAAATTGAGATAGTTTAAACTCAAGTACTACAATATATACTCCTAACTCCCACATATAGCTCCCTGTGGAAATCGACCCTGAATTCTTGTTGGGTATTACTATTGCAACTGATTGTTTCATAACCTTGATTAAGGTGTGAATTGGACGAGATCAATTTTTGGCGTCGTTGTCGGGGAGCTGAAAAATAAATTTAGCTATATATTTGGTTTTGTGTGTGGATTGTCTTCTTTTCCTTCCGTGTTACTGATTTTTGTGAATCAATTGTAGGTGCAACAACGGATAACAACAATGATCTACTCGAAAACATACCCTTGGGGGATGTGGACGTTGATGATGACCAAGTTGAAGAGGTTCATCTTGAACCTCAAGAAAATAGAAGAGGTCGTGCACCTCAAGACAACTTCCCAATTCCACCCCCACCTCCTTCAAGAGCGGCTCCACACTGGGTATTGCCGAATGAAGGGCATGCAAGTTCCATAGTCCCGACCTGCATTAGGGCGGACAACTTTCAAATCACAAATGTAATGCTCACATTGCTAGAGCAACGAGGATTCTTTACCGGGGCTCCGAGTCAAAATGCATACAAACACTTGAAGGGGTTTGTGGACAGTTATTGGGGGAGTAAACAGACAAACGTCTCCGAGAATGCTCTAAGGATAAGGCTATTTCCCTTCTCTCTATGGGGAAATGCCTTAGGTTGGAGGAAATATTGCCAAACCATTCCATCCGTACTTGGGATGAGTATGGCGGAGAAATTTATTGCCAAGTTCTTTTCTCCCGAGCATATGGCTACTCTTAGAGAGGAGATTCTAGCATTCGAACAAGAGCCCAATGAGTCGTTACATGAGATATGGGAGCGGTATAGGACAATGGTCAAAGAGTGCCCCAATAATGACATGACGGAGGATGTGATTCAACAAACTTTCTATAGAGGGATCAATACGACCAATCAGTGCATGGTAAATACACTTGCCAACAGAAATTTCTTGACAACACCATATGAAATGGCGGACACATCATCGAAATGTCAAAGTTGGGCTAATGTTCCTCAAGGTGATCCAAATGTGATTCACCTCCATAAAAAGTTGCATGACCGTGGGCAAACCATTGCCGAATTGACCACCACAATGAATCAATTAGCAAAGGCTCAACTTCAACAAGTGCAAAGTCCTAATCAAGTCAATTCCATGGAGGGAGTAAGCATGATGGAGAACAAAGAAGGACCAACGGTCCACAAGTGAAAAACCGAGTGGAGAATAATGTGCAAGAAGATAGTGGATTTGATCAAGATGAATCTACAATGAACAAGAGGAGGAAGTGCAATGTGTGAAAAACTTTCAATGGCAAAGAAACAACTCTCAAGGCCTGAATCAACAACAATAGAGACCTCAAGGTAATCAAGGTAATTGGAATTCTAACAACCAAGGTAATTGGAGTGGTGGTAACAATCAAGGGAATTGGCATAATAACAACAATCAAGGAAATTGGAGTGGTGGAAATATCCAAGGCAATTGGAGTGGCAACAATCAAGGATATTCGGGAGGTAACAATCAAGGGGTTTGGAACAATAATCAAGGCAATAGGGGGTCGGGTTTTTAGAGGCCCCCGATGTATCAACAACCGAGCAACCCCCCTTCTTATCCTTCCCATGGTCCAAGTTCTTCCAACAATAAAATGGGGCGTATTGAGAATATGTTCAAGCAAATGATGGAGAAGAATGCCGATTTCGATGCCTAACTTGCCTCCCGTAATACATCAATCTGTAACTTGGAAATTCAAATGCGGCAAATCTCTCAAGCTCTAAATATCATCCTAAAAGGGCCTTACCAAGTGACACGGTGGTGAACCCAAAAGGTGGGAACAACACAGTACATGCCATGGCTGTTAATATAAGAGGTGGAAAGGTGGGAATGTACCCACCTCAAGCAAAAGGGTGTAATAGGGGATCGAGGCTCTAACTCTCAAAACAAACGGCCGGGTTGATATCAGAGCTCTACGTTCATAGGAGTCGTGAGTCACAAGCCGGTTTATTAGAGTCTCGCGGATTGATACGGAGATGTCTGTACTTATCTTTGGGAGGCTATCGAACTATTAGGAAAATTCTACTTTATTTGATTCCTTATCGTGCGAAATTATTGAATTCAAAATTCTAAACTTCCGTCTTCTATTCTCTCACATATGGTGAGGACACGTGCAACCGGAGATGACCAAATACTCGCACCCCCTGTTAGAGCCGCCCGAGGCTAGGGCCAGGGTAGAGGCCGAAGACGCACACGTGGTGCAGCCAAAGCACCCGAGCGAGCTGCTACAGAGGAGCCACCAGTAGCTCCAGTCGGAGCACAGGCACCTGATATGCCTACTACTACTATTCCAGCTCTTTAGGAGACCCTTGCTTAGTTCATGAGAATGTACAGCACTCTAGCTCAGGCAGGGTTGATTCCCCTTGCTCAAGCCACATCTCAGGCCGGGGAGGAGCACAGACTCCCGCCGCCCGCACCCTAGAGCAGCGGGTTCAGGTTGAGCGGATTCCAGAGGTTACCGGTACCACTTTTAGCCCTAGCTCAGCCCGAAGGTAGGGCAGCAACTTCATAGGAGGATCACCGTAGGCTCAAAAGGTACAAGAAGTCCCTTAGAGCCTCAGGGAGACATGGCGCGCGGAGTTTGAGCAGTTGCGCCAGGGTTCTATTACTGTTTCAGAGTATGCAGTCCGTTTCAATGACTTGGCTAGACATGCACCGGCCTTGGTTTCTAAAGTTTGAGAGAGGGTCCTTCGATTTATTAAGGGACTCATTCCATGCATCAAGAATAGCATGGCCCGGGAGTTAGAGATGGATATCTCGTATCAGCAAGTGGTGAGTCTTGCTAGGAGAGTGGAGGCATGCTTGATCGGGATAGGGAGGAGAGAGAGGTCAAGAGGTCTCGAGAGTCTGGCCATTATTCTGGTGCCCGTGCCCCAGCTGTAGTTCGTCATAGTAGGGGTTATGTGAGTTGCCCCGTTCATTCAGCTCTTCCAGCCGCCAGTGGTATTCCAGCTCTAGACCTCAGGAGCCTTATTATGCACCTCCAGTATCTAGTGTGCCTCCTACACGGGGTGCTATCAGCGGTCAGTCCAGTAGACCTGGCCTAAGACAGTCACAGCCGCCACGTCCCCCAAATCTTGTTTTGAGTATGGCGACACTCACCATATGGTGAATGATTTCCCAAGACTTAGGAGGGGTGCACCTCCACAGACTTCTCCGCCACAGCATGCTGCACAAGGTTCCCAGGCTATGTTTATGGCACCAGCTGCCAATCTACCTGCTTAGCCAGCTCGAGGTGGAGGTCGGGGAGGTAGAGGTCACCCTAAAGGGGGAGGCCAGGCCAGATACTATTCCCTTCCTACTCGTATTGAGGCTGTTTCTTCCGATTCTCTCATTACATGTATTGTTCCGGTCTATCATAGAGATTCGTCGGTTCTATTCAATCCAGGATCCACTTATTCTTATGTGTCATCTTATTTTGCCCCGCATTTGGGTGTATCTCGGGATTCTTTGAGTTCCCCTGTTTATGTGTCTACTCCTGTGGGAGATTCTCTTGTTGTGGACCGCGTGTATCGGTGGTGTTTGATTACTCTTAGTGGTTTTGAGACCAGAGTCGATTTATTATTGCTTAGCATGGTAGATTTTGATGTTATCTTGGGCATGGACTGGTTGTCTCCCCATTATGCTATTCTTGACTGTCATGCCAAGACCGTGATGGTGGCTATTCCAGGTTTACTATAATTAAAGTGGAGGGGTACCTTAGATTACACTCCCAGTACAGTTATTTCAATTCTTAAAGCTCAGCAAATCTTTGAGAAGGGGTGTGACGCGTATCTAGCCTATGTGAGAGATGTCAGTATTGATACCCCCACAGTTGAGTTGGTACCAATAGTGAGGGATTTCCCTGATGTGTTTCCAGCTGATCTTCCGGGCATGCCACCCGACAGAGACATTAATTTTGGCATTAATTTGTTGTCGGGCACTCAACCCATCTCTATTCCTCCTTATCTTATGGACCCTTCTGAGTTGAAGGAGTTGAAGGAACAACTATAGGAATTGCTTGATAAGGCTTCAATCGGCCCAGTGTGTCACCTTAGGGTGCTTCTGTCTTGTTTGTGAAGAAAAAGGATAGTTCTATGTGTATGTGTATTGATTATCGCCAGTTGAACAAAGTTACAGTGAAGAACCGGTATCCTTTGCCTCGTATTGATGACCTATTTGATCAGTTACAGGGTGCTCGAGTGTTTTCCAAGATTGATTTGCGTTCAGGTTATCATCAGTTGAAGATTCGGGAGCCAGATATCCCAAAGACTGCTTTCAGGACTCGGTATGGTCATTACGAGTTCCTTGTTATGTCATTTGGGCTGACCAATGCCCTAGAAATATTTATGTTATTGTTGCACAGTGTACTCATTCGTCATTGTCTTCATTGACAACATTCTGGTGAACTCCCGGAGTCGGGAGGATCATGAGCACCTGTGGACTTTGCTTCACACCTTGAGAGAGAAGAAATTATATGCAATGTTCTCAAAATGTGAGTTCTGGTTGGATTCAGTGGCATTTTTGGCTCACATGGTGTCAAGTGAAGGGATCAAGGTGGATCCGAAGAAAGTGGAAGCGGTGCAGAGTTGGCCCAGACCATCCTTAGCTATAGAGATCCGGAGCTTTCTTGGATTGGCGGGTTATTGCCGTCGATTTGTTGAGGGGTTCTCATCTATTGCAGCACCTATGACTAGGCCGACCCAGAAGGGTGCTTCGTTTTGGTGGACGGAAGAGTGTGAGGAGAGCTTCAAAAAGATCAAGACAGCTTTGACTACAGCCCCAGTATTGGTATTGCCTTCAGGTTCGGGGTCTTGTACAGTTTATTGTGATGCGTCGCGAGTTGGCCTCGGTGCGGTGTTGATGTAGGATCGTAGGGCGATTGCCTATGCGTCTAGACAGCTGAAGTGCAAGAAAAAAACTATCCTGCCCACGACCTTGACTTAGCTGCTATTGTTCATGCCTTGAAGATTTGGAGGCACTATTTATACGGTGTCCCTTGTGAGATCTACACTGACCACCGGAGTTTGCAGCATCTGTTCAAGCAGAAGGATCTTAATTTGCATCAGAGGAGGTGGTTAGAGCTGCTTAAGGATTTTTATATCACCATTTTGTACTACTCGGGGAGGGATAATGTGGTGGCCGATGCTTGGAGTCGCCGGGCAGAGAGTTTAAAGAGTTTAGCTTATCTACCAGCAGCAGAGAGGCCCATGGCGATGGATGTTCAGGCCTTAGCCAGCCAGTTTGTGAGATTGGATATTTCTGATCCTAGTGGAGTATTGGCTTGTGTGGTCTCTCGGTCTTCTGTTTATGATCGTATCAGGGAGTGCCAGTATGATGACCCCCATCCTTGTTCTTAGGGACACGGTCCAGCACGGGGATGCTAAGGAGGTCACTATTAGGGATGATGGTGCATTGAGGATGCATGGCAGGCTATGTGTGCCTAATGTAGATGGTTTGCGTGAGTTGATTCTTCAGGAGGCTCATAGCTCGCGGTACTCTATTCAACCGGGTGTCGCGAAGATGTACCAGGACTTAAGGCAGCATTACTGATGGAGGAGGATGAAGAAAGATATAGTGAAGTATGTTGATCGGTGCCTAGATTGCCAGCAGGTGAAGTATGAGCATCAGCGGCCAGGTGGATTGCTTCTAAAGTTGGAGATTCCAGAGTGGAAATAAGGGCGGATCACTATGGATTTTGTGGTTGGACTCCCACGGACTCAGCGGAAGTTTGATGCAGTTTGGGTGATTGTGGATAGGCTGACCAAGTCAGCTCATTTCCTTCCTGTGATGATTACCTATTCTTTCGAGCAATTGGCTCGAGTTTATATTCGTGAGATTGTCAGACTTCATGGCGTGCTGGTATCTATCATCTCTGACCGGGGCACATAGTTTACGTTACGCTTCTGGAGAGCCGTACAGCAGGATTTGGGTACTCAGGTGGAGTTGAGCACAACATTTCACCCTCAGACGGACGGGCAGTCCGAGCGCGCTATTCCGATTCTTGAGGATATGCCCCGAGCGTATGTGATGGAGTTTGGAGGTTCTTGGGATCAGTTCATGCAACTTTCGGAGTTTGCCTACAACAACAGTCATCAGTCCATCATTCAGATGGCATCGTGTGAGGCTCTGTATGGTAGGCGATGTCGGTCCCCAGTGGGTTGGTTTGAGTCGGGCGAGGCTAGATTATTGGGTACGAACTTGGTTTAGGATTCCTTGGAGAAGGTAAAGGTGATTCAGGTCAGACTTCGCACAACCCAGTCCATGCAGAAGAGTTATGCGGACCGGAAGGTTCGTGATGTTTCATTCATGATTGGAGAGCGGGTTTGGCTTCGGGTTTCGCCTATGAAGGGCGTTATGAGGTTCAGAAACAGGGGCTAGATGAGCCCAAGGTTTATTGGTCCCTTTGAGGTGTTGCGGCGAGTTGGGGAGGTTGCTTATGAGCTTGCCTGTCACGTCCCAAACCTATCGGCCGCGACGGGCACCCGGTACCTTACTCAACCGAGTACCAGCATAACATATCATTCTTATCGTACTTTCATTGGCAAATGGGCCAAATGGGCCATCATGGGCTAACCAGAATAAATATTGAGGAATACTCAATATAGGATGACCCAACCTGATATATAAACTCATACCTGTGACATACTGGTCTATAAGGCCAATGTGATCCATTACATACTTAAAATATAGGCCGACAAGGCCATACAAGTATTCGTATAAATGACATCCGTCTACAAGCGACTAAGAGTACATACTTATCACAAAGGTCGGGACAGGGCCCCTCCATACCAAACAATACACATCTAAATCATACTGACCAAACAAGCAACTACGGAGCAAATGGAGCACACCAACATCTTCTGCTAATCTGATGGCCTACTTGGAGGACTCTCGACCTGTCTATCGGAACCTGCGGGCATGAAACGCAGCGTCCCCAGGCAAAAGGGACGTAAGTACAAATAATGTACCGAGTATGTAAGGAATGCAAAGTAAATAATAGACATGAGAGAAACATGGAGTAAAAGACTCGACATGTAAGTCTGATAACTCTGTGAATCATTAATATGTATAATACCATGCATATGCGTATAAATGTCATGTCGTGCATAGGTACATCTGTTCATAAAATCATCAAGCCTCTGAGGGCGTCCCATCATATCATCTTGGCCACTGTGGGCAAAATCATCAACGTATACCAGCTGATCAGGTGGTGGTGCTTATATAACGCCGTAACCGTTTCCCATATCCCATACACACACACACACACACACACACACACACACACACACACATATATATATATATATATATATATATATATATATATATATATATATATATATATATATATATATATATANTAGGAGTATTAGAGATGCCTATGTTCTTGAATTTCCATATGTCTTATTGTTCTATCGTCTGTTCATGGGTCTTAGAAAATACGTAAGTTGATAAAGTTTATATCATCAAGTAAACTTTATCAACTTACGTATTTTCTAAGACCCATGAACAGACGATAGAACAATAAGACATATGGAAATTCAAGAACATAGGCATCTCTAATACTCCTATGAATAGAGTCATTTATGGAAGTTGTGCATTTGTTCGTTTCGTTTGTATCGTATGGATCATGCCAAAAGAAAGAAGGGATAGCCTTAACATACCTGGGTTGATTCTCTTGACATTCCCTCTAACACACGCTAATTGCAACAAAATACGTGACGGCAAGATCGGAGTAGGGAAAACTCCTTATGATATTCTTGAGAAAGATTATACCGGGCTTCCTTAGAATTGCATTTTACGCTATTGTAGCGTTGTAAGTGTTTATAAGAATTCCCCTTGAGAAAGGAAATTCCATCTGGTAGTTAAGTATGGACCTTAATGAATTAGGGAGATAGTTTGTTTTATCAAAGAGAGTGGGCTCCACTTTTAGGGTGACTAAGCTTCAAAATCGTTTAGATGTGCCACCTTAAATTTGTGAGTAAAGAGTCACTCATTTCATTAAATCTTGCTACCACGTTGGTTCCTCAAGTTTATCCCACAAACTTTATCCATAAATTTCCAATTACATGTTAATCTCTCATTAAAAATTAATAATTAACCAATAATTACCTGATTATCCACATAATTAGGAATTATTTCAAATTACTTAAAATACTACTCTGTTTTAACACACTTTGTACACCTTACTATTATGGTCATGTGGTACCTTTTATGGCACTAGTCCGTAAATATCGGGTATTATAGCTCGGACCGTATTATCCCAAATTGACAAACGTTGACGAAACTCATTTTCTTCGATCCACTTACCCTCTCACCTTCACAAATTTACTCATCACTTGTTTGAAATAGCAGAATGCTTATAATCGCACAATAATCTCATTCCCGAACTTACGTCGACTTACGACGAAACTCTAATATACAAATATGCAGGATGTAACATCTCATTTCTGAGCTTCCATCAACTTACTTATGGCATACTTTCAGGTACGAAAATATGGGGTGTAATATTGCCTTACCTCCCAGCCTAACAGGAGTTCATCCAGTATTTCATGTTTCGATGCTCTAGAGATATCACGGCGATCCGTCTCACGTGTTAGATTTTAGCTCAGTCCAGTTGGACAAGGATCTATCTTATGTTGAGGAGCCAATGGCTATTTTGGACAGGCAAGTTCGAAAGCTGAGGTCAAAGAACATTGCATCAGTGAAGGTTCATTGGCGGGGTTATTCGGTCGAGGAGGCAACTTGGGAGACCGAGTAGAATATGCGCATCCATTATCCTCATCTTTTCACCACTTCGGGTATGTCTCTTTGCTCGTTCGAGGATGAATAATTGTTTTAAGAGGGGGAGGATGTAACGACCCGGCTGGTCATTCTGAGAGTTGGAGCCCTGATCCCCTATTAACTCCTTCCCCCGTATCTATTTATGCTATTGTGACTTGCTGGGAGGTTTTATATTGGATTTTGGAAGTGTTTGGGACACTTAGTCCCTAAACGGAGGCTTATGTCCTAGAATTTGCACCGTAGTCGGAACTGTGTGAAAACAACTCTAGAACGGAGTTCCGATCGATTCCTTTAGCTCTGTTGGGTGATTTTGGGCTACGGGGCGTGTCCGGATTGTGTTTTGGAAGTCCGTAGCTCATTTAGGCTTGAAATGGTGAAAGTCAATTTTTTGGAGTTTTTGACCGGTAGTGGAAATTTTTATATCGGGATTGGAATCCGATTCCGGAAGTTGGATTAGGTCCGTAATGTTGATTATGACTTGTGTGCAAAATTTGGGGTCATTCAGACGTGGTTTGGTTGGTTTCGGCATCGGTTGTCGAATTTGGAAGTTTCAAGTTCCTTAAGTTTGATTCAGAGGATGAATCATGATTTTAGCGTTGTTTGATGTGTTTTGAGGGCTCCACTAAGTTCGTATGGTATTTTAGGATTGATTGGTATTTTTGGTTGAGGTCCCGGGGGCCTCAAGTATGTTTCAGATGCGCAATGGGTTGAAATTCGGACTTGGGCCATTGTTGAGTTTTGTTGGTTCCTGGTGTTTTCGCACCTGCGGAGGGTAGAACGCAGGTTCGGGCACGCATGAGCGGTAGTTATATCGTAGATGTGGCCCTGGTCTGGGTAGCCAGTGGTCGCAGGTGTGGCGATGGGACCGGAGAAGCGGACTCGCTCCTGTGGAGAAAGAATCGCAAAAGCGGACTGGTGTAGCGCATATGCGCGTCCGCAGGTGCGGTTGGCTGTGCGCAGATGCAGATCTGGGAGTTTAATGAAATTCCGCAGGTGCGGAGCTTTAGCCGCAGAAGAGGTCGGTTAAGTAACCGCAGGTGCGGTTTAACTGGCAGAAATAGGGCAAAATCAAGGTTTTTCATTCTTCATTTTTGGAATTTGGAGCTCGGAGATTGGCGATTTTTTGAGGGATTTTCAGAGAGAGCTTTGCGGTAATGATTCCTAACTTGTTTTTGGTTGTATTCCATTAATCGATTGTTGATTTCATCATTTAATTAAGGATTTGAGTTGGAAAAATTGGGGAAAGTTGAGAAAAATTCCTAGGCCGAATTTTGGGGTTTTGATCGAGAATTTGGTATCGGATTTGAGTAAATTTGGTATGGTTAGACTCGTGAGCGAATGGGTTTTCATATTTTGTGCTTTTACCTGATTTCGAGACGTGGGCCCTGGAAGGCATTTTGGGCATTTGTAATTTTCTTACTTTAGCTTTGATTTCATTAGCTAGATTAGTTTATTATAGCTATATTTACGTTATGTAATTGATTTGTCTATATTTGGTCCATCCGGAGTCG
This sequence comes from Nicotiana attenuata, assembly GCF_001879085.1. NCBI lineage: Eukaryota > Viridiplantae > Streptophyta > Magnoliopsida > Solanales > Solanaceae > Nicotiana > Nicotiana attenuata. The sequence goes on along the minus strand of NW_017672698.1, from coordinate 122,025 downwards.
GATATTCAGGGAAAGAGCGTTGTGACGGATTGATTTGAGCTTGGATCGAGGTAAGTGGCTTGCTTAACCTTGTGTGGGAAAACTCTCCTTAGGATTTGGTATTGTTTTGATATGTGAGCGCCGTGTACGTGAGGTGATGAGTACGTACAGGGGATATCTGTTGTAAATCCCCATTTTTTACTAAGTCATAACATGTTTCTCCTTATTTGAACTACACTAGCATATGTAACTATCATGTTTTAGTTAAAATACCATGCTTACGTGCTTTAACTGCCTATTTGACTATGTGCAGCATGTTTAGTGAAATTACTTGCTTTCTTTACCTTGAACTTAGTCTAAACTGTAGGTTTTCTTGCTATAACTGTTATTTCTATTGTTTGAGCTGCATATTTACTTTGGGACTACGGAACGGTATTCTGGGAGATGCCCCTGTACTGCATATTTACTTTGGGACTACGGAATGGTATTCCGGGAGATCCCCCAGCATTGCATATTTACTTTGGGACTATGGAATGGTATTCCGGGAGATCCCCCTGCATATTTATGTTTGGGACTACAGGACGGTATCCCGGGAGATCCCATGTTGTCATCACTGTGTATGAGCTGTTGTCTTTCATTGATTCTATTCCTATTAGATTTTCGTATTTACTTTTACTGTGATATTTCATTTTGCCTTATTTCATTATATTTATACCAGTAGGGCCCTGACCTGATCTCGTCACTACTCGACCGAGGTTAGGATTGACACTTGTTGGGTACCGTTGTGGTGTACTCATGCCCTTTCCTGCACATATTTTTTATGTGCAGATCCAGGTTCATCGTACCAGCCTCATCACTAGTTGAAGTCGCTGCAGCTTATTTGAGACTTCAAGGTACACCTGCTCGCGCCCGCAGATCCTCGGAGTCCCCCTTTATCCCCCTATGTTCATTTCTCCTTCCTTCTATAGAAATGATGTATAGAATAGTTAAGACTTCTTAGTAGCTTGTGACTTGCGAGTTTCCGGGTTTTGGGAGTTTGTTTCGTACATTTCAGAAGTGATAATTGTATATGCCGAGTGGAATCTGGTTGCTTATCAGTTATTGTTACTGTTAGTAGTTAATGTTCCTGCTTTTATTTCATTTTCGCGAAGTGTTAGGCTTACCTAGTCGTAGAGACTAGGTGCCGTCACGACAGCTCACGGAGGGAGAAATAGGGTCATGACAAAATGACAGAGAAGAATGCCGATTCCGATTCCCAACTTGCCTCCCGCGATACATCAATCCGTAACTTGGAAGTTCAAATGCAGCAAATCTCTCAAGCTCTAAATACTCGTCCTAAGGGGGCACTACCAAGTGACACGGTGGTGAACCCAAAGGGTGTGAACAACACAGTACATGACATGGTTGTTAATACAAGGAGTGGAAAAGGTGGGAATGCACCCACCTCAAGCAAAAGGCAACTTGTGGAAGAGCAAGTAGTGCAAGAAGAGGAGATCTCGAAGAATGTTGAGCAATCCAATAATGAGGTTTGGATTGATATTGATGATAGTGTGGAAGAGACTCGAGAGGAGGTGAACCCATCTAGGGATCACATTATTGACGTGCCGGAATCGGTAGTGCAAAGGGCTAAGGCACCATTTCCTAAGCCTCCATATCCCTACCCTCAAAGACTTGCAAAGAAAAATGGTAAAAACCAATTCAAGATGTTTATCCAAATGATGAAGAGTCTCTCAATCAATGTGACATTAGTTGAAGCCTTGGAGCAAATGCCCAGTTATGCAAAGTTCATGAAGGATCTTGTAACAAAGAAGCGGTCGATAAATTTTGAAACTATAAAAATGACTCATCAAGTGAGTATGATTGTGCATTCAATGGCTCCCAAGTTGAAAGATCCCGGTGCTTTCACGATTTCATGTACGATTGGAAGTGTCGAGTTTGCAAAAGCCCTTTGTGATATTGGGGCAAGTATAAATTTAATGCCCTATTCGGTTTTCAAGACATTAGGAGTCGGGCAACCAAGGCCCACCTCTATGAGATTGCAAATGGCCGATCGAACTATGAAGAGACCCTTGGGAGTGATTGAGGATGTTTTGGTTCCTGTTGATAAATTCATTCTTCGGGCAGATTTTGTCATTCTTGATTGTGAGGTTGACTATAAGGTGCCGATTATATTTGGTAGACCTTTCCTTGCTACGGGGAAAGCTCTTGTTGATGTGGAAGCCGGAGAACTTACCTTTCCGGTTGGTGATGAAAAAGTGGTTTTCCATATGTGTAAGTCCATGAGGCAACCCAATAGCAATGAGGTGTGCTCTTTCATGGACTTGGTGACCGATGTGATTGTGGATGAAACAAGTGATGTGATAAATATTATACGTTGGAGGCTGTCTTGCTCAACTTTGATGATAATGAGATGGATGGCTTCGTGGAATATGTGAACTCTTTGTAAGGAATGGGGTCATACACTTATGAACCCCGCAAATTGTCCTTGGATCTTGAAAATAGGACAACTCCTCCTACAAAGCCTTCAATTGAAGATCCTCCTATCTTGGAGTTGAAGCCATTGCCTTTACATCTTCGGTATTAATTTCTTGGCCCTTCTTCTATTTTACCGGTTATTCTTTCCTCTTGTTTGACTAACGTGCAGGTAGACTCTATATTGGCAGTGCTACAAAAGAGGAAGAAGGCTTTTGGATGGACACTGGCGGATATTCGGGGGATAAGCCCCACATTTTGCATGCACAAGATTAATTTGGAGGAAGGTGCCAAACCATCTATTGAACATCAAAGGAGACTTAATGAAGCCATGCAAGAGGTTGTAAAAAAGGAGATTATCAAGTGGTTGGATGCCGTATTGTCTACCCCATTTCCGATAGTTCGTGGACTTTTCCGGTTCAACGTGTCCTAAAGAAAGGGGGCATGAAGGTGGTCACCAATTACAAGAATGAGTTGATTCCTACAAGAACGGTGACCGGGTGGAGAGTGTGTACGGACTATCGTAAGCTCAACAAATTCACAAGGAAGGATCATTTTCCACTTCCTTTCCTAGATCAAATGCTTGATAGACTGGCCGACCGTGCTTTCTATTGTTTCCTTGATGGGTATTCTGGCTACAACCAAATTCTTATTGCTCCTGAGGATCAAGTGAAACTACCTTTACATGTCCTTATGATACTTTCACCTTCAAGCGGATGCCATTTGGGCTATGCAATACACCGGTGGCTTTTCAAAGGTGTATGATGGCGATCTTCATGGACATGGTGGAGGATTACCTTGATGTCTTCATGGATGACTTCTCGGTGGTCGGGAATTCTTTTGATGATTATCTCGCAAACTTGGATAAAGTGTTGGCAAGATACGAAGAAACAAATTTGGTGCTCAATGGGAGAAATGTCATTTCATGGTCAAGGAAGGCATTATCCTTGGCCACAAGATTTCAAAGAATGGCACTGAAGTCGATAAGGCAAAGATTGAGGTGATTTCTAAGCTTCCACCTCTAACTTCGGTGAAGGGCGTGCAAAGTTTCTTAGGCGACGCGATGTTTTACTGGCGTTTCATCAAGGATTTCTCTAAAGTGGTTGACCCGTAGTGCTAGCTTTTGGAGAAAGATGCTAAGTTCCACTTCAATGATGATTGCATGAGAGCCTTTGAATTGTTAAAATTCAAGTTGAATACTACTCCCATTATCACCGCTCCAAATTGGAGTGTTCCTTTTGAATTCATATATGATGCAAGTGATGTAGTTGTGGGGGATGTTTTGGGGCAACACATCAACAAGATTTTTTATCCGGTGTACTATGCTAGTAAGACCATGAATAGTGCCAAAGTCAACTATACTGTTACGGAGAAAAAGCTCCTTGCCATTGTGTTTGCTATTGAGAAGTTTTGCCCGTACTTGATGGGTGCAAAAGTTATTGTCCATGTTGATCATGCGGCACTTCGTTATCTTATGAGCAAGAAAGATTCCAAAGCCGGGTTGATGAGATGGGTGCTTTTGTTGCAAGAGTTCGATAAGACATCCAAGATCAAAAAGGAAGTAAAAATTAACTGGTGGACCACTTATCTCGTTTGGAAGAGGAGGGGGCATGATGGCCTTGATATCAATGACTCCTTCCCTGATGAGCAACTTTTGGCTATTTCAATGTAAGAGGTGCCATGGTTTTCGGATCTAGAAAATTTTCTTGTGAGTGATATCATCCCGGTTGAGTTCTCTTCAAACGAAAGGAAGAAGCTCAAACGGGATTGTCAAGACTATTATTGGCATGAATCGTACCTTTTTAGTATTTGTACGGATGGAGTGAATAGAAGATGTGTACCGGAGGAGGAGCAATGTGAAATTCTTGGGGCTTGTCATTCTTCGCCATATGGTGGTAACCATAGTGGATCAAGAACGGCGGCCAAAGTGCTAAGTTGTGGTTTCTATTGGCCCACTCTTTGTAAGGATGCAAGTGATCTGGTGAAACGATGTGATGAATGTCAAAGGGCCGGGGGGATCTCAAAGAATAATGAAATACCCCTCACCACCATTTTGGAGATTGATATTTTTGATGTGTGGGTATTGACTTAATGGGTCCTTTTGTCAGCTTTTGTGGAAACACCTACATCTTGGTCGCGGTTGATTATTTGTCCAAATGGGTTGAGGCCGTTGCTCTACCCAACAATGAGGCGAGAAGTGTTTACCTTGAAAATGGTAATTACAATTAGATTTGATTTTGTGGTTCTAAAAATATGTGATCTATTTTTATGCTAATTGTTGAGCAATAGATGCTAAGTATGAGACTAAGAAATAAGATAAGAACTTGGAAATAGTATGTTTAAGCAAACCGAGCGGCTGAAAATCGGGGCCTCGAGCCTGGTTACACGGGGCCTCGAGGTCAAGCTCGATACTGAGCTGTGGACGGTCGATGAAGGGCTAACAATTTTAAGAGCTTTGATGAAGGCTCTTTATGATCAATAATAAGCAATGAATAAAGAAAAATTAATAGAACACAATAAATGTAAGCAATAAATGTGAGTAATAGAACGAAGAGAGAATATGTCTAAGTTAAAGAGTAGAGAATGTTCTTATATTCAATGTTGTATATATATATTGTGTTGTATCTTGAATTGAATGTAGTCTTTTTTTTTACAAAACGACAAGGATCCCCTTTATATAAGAAGGGAAATCCCAACATAGTACATGAGTAATTATTACAAAGAAATATAGCTGGCACAGCTATTTACTAGTCTGGTACAGACTAGTGTTTCTCTTGCAGGTGTTGTCACTTCTGGTCACGTGCCTTGGGAACTTCCCGCTCCCTCATGATAATCATCAATTTGCACTGCCTCAAAGCCGAACATTAGGAGCCTTCGGGGTCGAACCTCGAGCCATGCCTCGAGCCTTTGGAGACGCGCTTGCGAAGCGCTACAACGGCCATAAAATCGGGCTTTCTGATTTTTACCGTATACAAGTGCATTCTTGAAGAAGAATATTTTCACAAGGTTTGGTACTCCGCGGGCTATCATATGCAATGAGGGGGTCACAATTTTGCAACAAAGCCTTCGACACCTTATTCACCAAGTATGGTGTCACTCACAAAGTCACAACTCCCTATCATCCACAAGCAAGCGGTCAAGTGGAAGTCCCCAACCGGGAGATAAAGAGAATTTTGTCCAAAACAATGAATGATAACCGGACGGATTGCTCCAAGAAACTTGATGATGCTTTATGGGCTTATAGGACGGCTTACAAAACACCTATCGGAATGTCTCCATATCGGTTGGTATTCGGAAAAGCTTGTCATCTTCCGGTGGAACTTAAGCACAAAGCAATGTGGAACTTGAGTGGGATGTCGCCGCTAACTTGAGGGTGGCACATTTGAATGAGTTGGTTTAGTTCCGGTACCATGCATACACAAGTTTGTCCGTATACAAAGAGAGGATGAAATATCTTCATGACAAGTACATTTGGAACAAAAAGTTCAAAGAGGATGATCTTGTATTGTTGTTCAATTCACGGTTGAGGATGTTTCTCGGGAAGTTAAAGTCTAAATGGAGTGGCCCGTTTGAAGTTGTGAGTGTGACACCCTTTGGTGCATTGGACTTGAAGAATAAAAATGATGAGATATTTCGAGTCAAGGGTCACCGGGTGAAGCACTATTTGGGAAAAGTTGGTGATGACCCTGTTGTGGCGGCGATTCATTTCAACTGATGGTAATATGTGTCATGCCGCGATGTTAAATCAGGCGCTTCTTAGGAGACAACCCACATTTCTTTTTCTTTTTCTTTTCTTCTTTTGTAGATAGGTGTTATTTTTGTGCTAACTGGACTTGAAGTGTGTTACAGGGATGAGTGTGCTTTACAGGAAATGCAAACACTCTGAAGTTTTAGCTATAATACTCTCTGACCGAGAGGTATTTGAATGGGTAATCGAGCGTTGATAGATATAATACACCTCGATCAACAAAACAAGCATTAAGGTTTATATCCCATTAGGTAACCACCTAGGTGATGGTCATAGCCCTAGGCTTTTTACAAAACTTGAAAAACAGCAAAACCAATTTCCTATTTTCATTTCTTAACTTTGCAATCTTAGTTTAAAAATAGATATTGAAACAACCCCAATTTGTGGAAGTGTAAATTGAGATAGTTCAAACTCAAGTACTACAATAAATACTCATAACTCCCACATATAGCTCCCTGTGGAAATCGACCCCGACTCCTTGTTGGGTATTACTATTGCAATCGACTGTTTGAGGTGTGAATTGGACGAGATCACTGGGGATCGAATCCAAAACCTCTGGTTCAGGGTTCAGAATTCGAGCTTGTTAATGTCATCTGTACTTGGCTTCCTTGATTGTTGATATTACTGTGTTTGTGGGCCTAATGTGCTAATTGCCGCTCATTTACCGCTTTGATATTATCTGAACTGTATTAAACTGTCTTCTTACGCTTCCTTTCTAAGTCTTCTAAAACTATGGTGCACACATACGCGTGGCCCATTTTTCTGCTAAAGGTCATACCAAATAGAACGAGACTCGATTAGCAACTAGGCCGGGTAGACTTTCGTGCTCCCGGTACATTGCCCCCACCTCGGCTCAAGCTGTTCGCTTGGGTAAGCCATGTCTGGAACACACCCCTAGGATTTCAAACCTAGAATAACATAACGTTATGACAGATCCATAGTAGGAACGTTTGTTTGCATCACGTGCATTTGACTTTGGGGACTCAATACAGGGGTTGGGTCCGTCAAGGACAGGTATACCCGAAATAGAAGACCATCCAGATGCATCCTACGCGCTATTTGTGCATTTGTTTGTTTCGGCTTGCATGTTGATCGGCTTGGGAAATAAAATCAAGAGAAAAACCAAGAATGAGGTAGGAGAGAGAGATTTACCCGGTTCTGATAAACCTCGGCATTTGGAAAAGCTCCGAAACTATGCAAAATTTTGAAAAAAAAAGTCATTTCAAAATGAGTCAATATCTTCAAAAAAGCATGTTGTGTCAAAACTTACCGAGCTACGCAGGTCTGATTCCCACCGAATGTGAGATATGTAGGCAACCTCGATAGGGTTCGGCCTCATTTTTGCAAAATAACCAAAATAATAAAAATGTGTCTAGTGTTTTGGTCAAATGAGTAAGCCAGCCCAGCTTCGGTTGCGTCCCAGGTCGTTTTTGTCGAAATAGCCTTAGAACATCTCTAAAATTTACGAAGGGCTATTTTCGCGAGAACGGGCATGTCTGTCAATTGGGCATCAATTTTTCCCATAAGTGCCCTTCCCCGGACTCAAAACTTTCCCTGGGAAGTGTGAAGGGAACATTGTTGCAAAAATAGCCATCCATGCCTTGGGCTAATATTGCATAAATAGCCACCCCCCTAGTTTTTTAGAACTAGTGTCAGCTCTAACCCTAACCATCCACAGGTAAAAAATGATCATCGTCTAGAACCTTCCATTAACGGTTGTAAAGCAAGCTCCACTGCAGCTTCAGATGTGGTGGTACGACTTAGAGAAAGGTGGTCAGGATTGGGTAACCAAGCATTTAGGCGCTCTTACAGATATTATCAAAGTTATACCGCGGGATGATCTGATTGAGGCCTTAGTAACCTTCTGGGATCCCGTTCAAAATGTCTTCTACTTCTTGGAGTTTGAGTTTACTCCCACTTTAGAAGAAATAGCTGGATATTCTGGTTTCGGCCGGGACTTGAGAAATCAACAACTTAAATCCCCAAGTACTCTCTCTATGCATCGATTCTTTGATCTTCTGAACATCAGTAAACAAATCAGGAAAAACAATGTAGACAAAGCATGTTGTTCCTTTTACTTCCTGTATTCCAAGTTTGGGCACCCAAATGGGTTCGGAATACATGAAAATGGCCTAAACAACAAGCAGAATAAGGAGACATGGCGAATTCATCATCCCTTTGCTTTCATAGTGGCGTTTCCGGGAATTATGGTCTTCCCAAACGAAAAATGGATGATTGATATCCACATGGCCAGAATTACGCAAGTCCTCACAACCAAGAGAATCACACGTTTGCTCCAATTGTACTGTCAAACATTTATCGGGCAATGACATTGTGTAAATCCGGGGCAAAGTTCTTCGAAGGGTGCAATATTTTGTTGCAGATGTGGTTGATTGCATCTCAGTCACCACCCTTAATTCATGAGTTATGGTCCATCCAAGCAAGAACAACTTCATCGAAAGTTACGAGGAAAGGTTAAAAGATTACAATTTTCCAAAAGGGGTAGAAGCATGGATATCCCATCGAAGATCCTTAAATGCGAGTCAAATTGAATGGACTTTGGGATGGCTCCCGGTGAGGGAAGTGATACATATGTCGGCTTTGAATCCCTATATATTGCTGATGGGATTAAGAAGTTTCCAACCATATGCACCGCAAAGAGTTCTAAGGCAGCTAGGAAGGTACCAAGTGGTGTCCGAGGATAAAAATTTGAGTGTTCAAGTCATTGAGCTACACCCAGAAGCTCCAGTCCCTGAGACTTTAATCCAGCAAATTTGGAATGGCTGCCGGTACTTGAAAGATGATACCCAGGTGCCAGATCCCGCAAGAGGTGAGGTAGACCCAGTCTATTCTATGTGGTTTGAGAAAAGGTATCGTGTTGATGATGAGCCGGAGCCGGAGCCCGGGCCTGACAGGCCTGCCAAAAGGCCTCATGTTCAGGCTTTTGATGATAAAATTTGAGAGTGGTTGGCTTGGGAGAAAAGGAAAAGGGATATCAAGCAACCATTCACGCTTTAGAAGAAAAGTTGAGAAAACTCAAATATGAGAATGACTTACAGGCGCAAGAGGCTGAAGGTGAAAAGAAAAACCTGACCCGTGAGAACGACGAACTCTAGGCCCAACTCCGGGAAATGAGAATAGTCACTGAAACGCCTCTGAAGAGTGAGAGGGATGAAAAATCATGAACAACTTGAGACGAAAAGTGCATGATTATGCGGCCGACCTAACAAAGGCCAAGAAAGATTTGGCAAAAGCCCATGCAAGGATGATCCAACTGGGGAAATATGCAGAAGAACAAACAAGGCTAGCCCACGAGGTAAAGAAAAGCTATGACAGAGAAGTCGCTATCTTAAGGAAAGAGTTGGTCGTTGTTGAAAACAAGATGGGTCAACAAGTGAAAGACTTCAGGGTAGAGAGGGAGCATTGTTATGCTTTGATCAACAGATTAGATGAAAGCGTGTTGATTTTGCAAAACCAAAACAACGAGGCCATGCAAATAGTAGAAGTTCGGAAACAACAAATTAGGCAATTGATCCATGAGAAAGGCGCTATCAAGCTCAGAATCAAGGAAATAGCTAACTACGCGGCAATGAAATGCCATGAGTGTGAAAATATGACTCGAGCTATGTTCTTTGCTTCGGTACTATCTTTCGCTCGCCAGGTCATGGCCGACCTCGAGCTCCTTTAGGAAGAACTTACAAGAAGGTCTGCACCTAGACCAGCTGAAGCCACTCGGGCTCCCGGAGTAACATTTGAGGCTCATCTGTGTTCTTGATTTTTCAGTCTTTGAGTCTGTATTTTACTTTTCTCGAGTCTGTTTGTCCTTTCATCCATGTCGAGTCTGCTTGTTGTTTTGTTTTGAGTCTGTATGTTTTCCTTTTCAGTTATCAATATCTTCGAGTCTTTGTAATGGAAAAAACCAAAATGATTTTTATTAATGAAATATTGAAAACCCCCAAATTTTCTTTCCTTTTGTTTTGCATTTATTCCCCTGAACTACGTAATGGTCTGATTCATGCGGCGTCATGATACGTAGGAAATCCCCATCGGATTCGATCATAACCATAATTCACTTGAGAGAAAAATCGAGAAGAGAGAAAGAGAAAAATTGAAGAAAATACAAATAAGGAAAAGGAAAAAACTAGGAGTGATGACAAGAAAAGAAAAACCAGGAGTGACAAATAAAAGATAAAAAGAGAGTGAAAATGAAGGGAAAATGGAAAAGAGATAGTAAAAGCCGGGATGAAACATGCAGCCATTGCAAAAATATATTAGAAACGTTTAACTGTTCAGGTGCATTGCATTCCCAATGTGTGATTCCCTATCTGTTAAAAGTCTTAAAACTGACAAGGTTGTTGTTTGCGCAAATAAGATAGGTTTTGTTCAAGTGGTTAGTTTTGTCGGTAATCTGGCTTCTCACCCCTATTTTACAAGATCCAAAGGAAAGGTTCCCATGTCTTAGAAAGTAGTCTCCGCATCGTCGATCCTGAGGATAACCCTACACCAGTTATGTCACAACCGGAATCGACCACTATTGAAGAAAATAAGAGGCTGCATCGTCGCATGTTGCAAATGTGGGACGCCTGGTCCAATGGTAGAGAACCACCAAGTTCAATCCCTGGATTCCCCGAGCTGATCCCAAGGACGGGTGGAACCACCAAAATCCCCATGACCAACCCATTTTTCCCATTTGTGCACCCTACTATATCATCTAACTTTACCGGTATGCCTTCTGAGATCCGCCCCCGGGCACTGTTTTCAGGGGTACCTTCAACATTGTTCTCCGCACCACCAGTCTTTACCATGGCACAACCAACCGTGCCCAATCCATGCTTCAAACCAATAACATTCACCTTCCAAGGCCCGTAATTTAGACCTGATATGACTCATGTCACTCAAGACTTGTACGCCCAACTGCCACAGTATGAGTCTTCAATTGAGCAAGAAAGAATGATTAGAAATCCAGAGTAGGAAGAAATGGCTCGGAGGATGAGAAGCTTGGAATAGAGCTTGAAAAACATGCAAGGCCAGAGTTTCCAAAAGAGTGTTTCCTATTCAGATTTGTGCATGTTTCCCAATGTTCATTTACCTGCTGGTTTTAAAATGCCAAAGTTCGAAAAGTATGATAGGCGTGGGGACCCTATGGCCCATCTAAAGAGATACTGCAATCAGCTGAGAGGGGCTGGTGGGAAAGAAGAGCTTCTGATGGCCTATTTCGGATAAAGCTTAATAGGAATAGCCTCTGAGTGGTACATGGATCAAGAAATCACCCACTTGCACATATGGGACAACTTGGCCCAATATTTTGTCAAACAATTCCAGTATAACGTGGAACTCGCTCCTGATAGAAACTCCTTGACCAATTTGAAAGAAAACTTCGGAAAGCTTCGGCGAATATCCTATCAAATGGCGTGAACAAGCCGCCAGAGTAAAACCTTCGATGGATAAAGGAGAAATGGTTATAGTTTTCCTACAGGCTCAAGAGGCTGATTACTTTCATACTATGATGTCCGCTATGGGCAAGCCATTTGCTGAGGCTGTTAAGATTGGGGAGATGGTAGAGCACGGTCTGAAAACGGGACGGATTTTGAGTCAAGCCACCTTGAAAGCTACATCACAAGCCATCCAGAATGGCTCATGGGGTTCGGCTAATCTTAAAAAGAGGGAGGAGGGAACCATGATGGCTTCGGGTTCAAGAGGACCTCTCCGATCATTTGACTACTCTTATATGTCAAGAACCCCATAACAATATTACCCACATCAAGATGCAGCTTATGCCGTGGCACCGCCTCGCTATGTGGTGATGAATTCCCAACCTTACACACCGCCCCAGCAGCATTACAACCAAACCCCAGCTCCACCTCAAAGAAATAACCATCCCTACCAAGCTCCGTACAATCCCCGCCCGCCACAAAATGCACACCAACATAATCCACGCCCTCATGAGCCTCCCAGGAGAAACAATTTCACCCCTATTGGTGAATGTTACTCCAGTCTACTTCAAAAGTTAATCCAACTAGGCCTGTTGCAACCTGTACCTCCCAATCGGCGAAATCCTGAGACCCCATCATACATGGACGGTACTAGATTGCGTACCATTCTAGAGTAGAAGGCCATGATATAGAAGACTATTGGACCATCAAAAGGGCGGTCAAGAGCCTGATCAAAGAAAAAAGAATTGTGCTAAGGGACGAAGAGATCCCTAATGTGACCAACAATCCATTAACCGCTCACAATAACGGGCAGATCATTAGTATGATTTGTGATGGCAAAGATTTTGACCCGGCATTGAAGGCCATTGTTGCCATCGCCAATTCAGAGGCAAGACCCAAAGCTGTGAAATTAGCCAAAATCGAAAAGAAAGTTGTTCCGATTCCTCAAGATGTTGAAACTAAACTTGGGCCAGCACCTGCCAACTACGTGGTTCTTTATGTCCCTAAGGCCCCAATAAAAGAACAACTTATCCTAAGCACTCCCAAGAAATTCAAGAAAAGGAAGGCTACATTGAATGTGCAAAGATTATATGTACCAAAGGGGACCTATGTGGCATGGGGGCCGATAATTTCACCAAGGCCGACTGAGCCCGTGGTTATTAGTCGCGCACCGCAGAGTCCTATGAAAGATCCCACCGCAGTCCCCTGGAACTATAACAAAAACGTGGTTACAAATAAAGGGAAAGAACTTATGGGAGATGTGAACAATATGTCTGGGAAGTATCATACCCCAGAAGTGCTACAGAAGTCCAAACAGAACAAAGATGAGTGAATAAGTAATGAGGAAGCGGAAGAGTTCTTCAGAAAGATGAAAATTTTAGAATACTTAATAAGTTGACCAACTTTGGAAGACTACTTCCAGATCTCACTCTTGTCTCTGTTGCTGAGTTCCGATGAACACCAGAAAGTGCTCTTTAAAATATTGAACGAGGCAAATGTACCGGTTGATACTTCTGTTGAACAATTGGAAAGAATGGACGAAAGATTCTTTGAGGTCAAAAGGATTTCCTTCAGCCGCGAAGATTTGCCTCAGAGGGAGTCGCCCAAAACAAATCCCTCCACCTGACAGTCAAATGTGAGGGCTATTATGTGAAAAGAGTAATGTTGGATGGTGGATCAGGGGTAGATATTTGTCCTCTCTCAACAGTTCAGCGAATGGAGATTGGAACAGAAAGAATTTGGGCTAGTAACGTCTGTGTGCGAGCTTTTGATGGGGTCAAGAGAGACACAATAGGAGAAATTTGTCACACCCTAAACCTGGGGAGGCGTGGCTGGCACCCGGTGCCGTACTGGCCCGAGCGAACCATTCTGTAACTCATTATTTTTTCTTCCGCAATTATTATGGGCCAACATGGCAATAACTCGTAATGTATAACTATAAGTGGGCCACAACTCTGCATCAATGAAACATCGTTCTTAAAACATGAATGCATATGGGCCGTCAAGGGCTCTGACATACTGTACAAAATAAACCTCTGTCTACAAATCCTCTAAGATTAGTTGACATCAAATGGGACAGGGTACTGGCCTACCCATAAGTCTGTAGCAAAACTTTGACACGATGACTCATAGACTCGGCTGCACTCCGAATGAGGTGGAGCCTTACCAATCCTTCGCTGAATGCCAATCTTGTCTACTATGAGGGCTCGTCAAATTGATTATCTATACATGAGTCGATTCTCTTGACAATCCCTCTAACACACATCCGTATGATATTCTTGAGAAAGATTGCACCGTACTTCCTTAGAATCGCAAAATCTCATGTTGCTAAGTATTAAGTATTCTTGTATGAGATTTGATTATAGCAAATCATGTATATAATTTGTATGAAATTATACACCATTTTGACAATATAGCAGCTTCGGCCATTGCCAAGTTGGGCTTATTTTTGTGCTCAACCGATGCCTATATCTTTTCATATCAAGGGGGTAAGCAAACATTAGTTTGCATGTGTTAAAGTGATTATAGGTATGCAAATCACGTTATGAAGGCAAAAGAGGGGGGTGAATCACTTTAATGGACACATTCCTGCCACTTAATGTATATGAGTCATGTAATGTGTGTATATGAATCACTTAATGCATTGCATGTGGCTTCCACGTTGGTTAATTTAATTCTTATCCAAAGACCTTAGTCTTAATCCAAAGACAACCACTAATTATTAATTAACTAGGTAATGTACCATTACTCAATAGTTAACCAATTACCCACATAATTAAGAATTATCTTCACTTGCTTAAAATACTACTCACTTTTAACATACCTTATATAACTTACTATCATGGTCATGTGGTACCATACAAAATAAATACGTACACTATTATTTCATTAAAACATCCATGTAAAAATACATATATTTTCTCAACTTCTAATTTTTCTAATCTCATATAAAGAGTACAAATTTTCGTACGCTTATTTCTTACAATGATAAAAGATAACCTTCTTTACTTGTGAGAAAATAATTTCTATCTTTACAATAAAGAAAATCTCATAAACTTTCTCATATTATGTGTATAATTTGAAGCATATTCGAAAGTAGTAATATTAATAACTATATAAAATCATATTTTTTACAAACTATTTTAAAAAAATGTTCCACTCAAAATACCATATCAAATGTATATAACGGTATCAAGGCTGTTAAACTTACGGGATCTTACAATAACATAGTCACAAATCCTCTAAAATCTCATGAATGGTCTTAATCCCTTCAAGCTCATGTGGATTACTACGACTAATCCCAATATTAAAGTACGGGATGTAACAAAATTGATCTGATTCTAACTATTGGCCTCGTGGATTTTGAGGTGACCTTCCAGGTTTTGGACATGGAAACCTCATACAATTTTCTCCTGGGTAGACCATAGATTCATGCTGCCGGAGCTATTCCTTCCACTCTTCACCAAATGGTGAAGTTTTCATATGATTATCAAGAGATTGTTGTCCATGGGGAAGACGAGCAATCCATCTACCGGGACCCCTCGGTCACATGTCTTGAAGCTAGGGAAGGCAGTGAGCATATTGTGTACCAAGCTTTCGAAATCATGGCCGCTGACCAATTTGAAGAAGGGGCTCGGTTACCTCAACCTTTCCTGTCTAATGCTTCGGTCATGGTCTCCACCCAAATGATTAGACATCGGTACAAGCCCGGGAAGGAGCTCTGGGTATCTCTGCAGGGCATCACTGAGCCTATTACCCCAAAGCCAACGAGAAGTGTTTCGGTGTGGGTTTCCGTGCTACAGAAGCCGACAAAACATGGGCTAATGAATGCAAAGAAAAAGGTTGGGTCCAGCCACAGCCCATTCCATATCTCGCCCAATCATTTTTCAAACCAAAGTATGTGGAAGAAGAAGAAGAAGAGGCCTTCACGACCGAAGAAATCGATGATATCTGCGAAGCCTTGAAACATATGTTGTATGTGTCCCACATGGTCCAGCCAGGAGAAGGCACAAGCAATGCCAAGGTGCAGTATATGGGGCCTGATTTCAAGCTCTAGAATTGGAAAGCTATCCCATTCCCTGTCAGGCGGGAGTCCCGGTATTTCAGTCTTGTCATCTCTTCTACATTACGAGTTATTTCAGGGTGTAACTCGAATGTTTTATTTTATTTTCTTTTAATTCTGATGTAAACCCTCATATCTTCAATTCAATTTAATGGAATCAATATTTCATCGTCCATAGATGTCTCTTTTCCTTTGTTCTAATTTTGCAATTTTTCTTATCTTTTTCTTTTCAGTTCTAATAATGCGGATTTAAATAACATGACATGCTTGCAAACTTCGTGCCCAGATCCTAAAATATTTTCTAACTTTGAAATAATGAATCAAGAGCCGGAATATGATGAAAATGAGGCTTTTAGGGAAATAAATCGAGGATTGGAAGAATTTGAGAATAAGCCTAAGCCAAACTTAAACAAAACCGAGCCAGTTAATTTGGGTAGTTCAAAAGAGATCCGAGAAACCATGATAAGCATTCACGTAGATGAACGAACCGTAGATGCCTTGATCCAACTTTTGTTCGAATTCAAAGACGTGTTTGCATGGTCCTATGATGATATGCCAGGGCTGAGCGTTGATTTGGTGGTACATAAATTGCCTACCTATCCCAGTTATCCACTCGTCCAACAGAAGCAAAGAAAGTTCAAAAATGATATCAGTGATAAGATCAAGGAAGAAGTCACCAAACAACTGAAAGTTGGGGTGATCCGAGTGGTCCGATACACCATATGGCTGGATAATGTGGTTCCAGTGTCGAAGAAAGATGGATAAACCCGAGGGTGTGTTCATTACTGGGATTTGAACAATGCGATTTCCAAGGACAACATTACATTACCAAATATCCAAATTCTTGTTGACAATTGTGCTAAACATGAGATACAATCTTTCATGGATTGTTATGTTGGGTATCACCAGGTTCTAATGGATGACAAAGATGCAGAAAAGACTGCTTTCACCACACCTTGGAGCACTTACTGTTACACGATCATGCTATTTGGTCTGAAAAATGCTGGGGCAACTTACATGAGAGTTATGACTGCCATCTTCCATGACATGATGCATCAGAAAATTGAGGTATATGTGGATGATATGATCATTAAATCCATAACACAAGAAGACCACGTGCGAGATCTGAGGAAGTTCTTTGAGCGTCCATGCATGTATGACTTGAAATTGAATCAAGCCAAATGTGCATTCGGAGTTCCATCTGGGAAGCTCCTGGGTTTATAGTCATTCGGACGGGTATCGAGTTAGATCCAACAAAGATAAAGTCTATTCGGGATTTTCCACCTCCGAAGAGCAAGAAAGAGGTCATGACACCTAGGAAGGATGAATTACATCAGCAGATTCATCGCTCATCTAACTACCACTTGTGAGCCCATATTCAAGTTGTTAAAGAAAGACCCGGCAATCAAATGGACAGATGAGTGTCAAGAAGCCTTTGATAAAATCAAAGAATATCTGTCAAATCCATTGGTGTTGGTTCTGCCCGAACCAGGAAGACCTTTGTTCTTATATCTAACAGTCTTGGAAAATTCTTTCAGCTGTGTCCTGGGAAACATGATGTAACCGGGAAGAGAGAGCAAGCCACATATTATCTGAGCAAGAGGTTCACCAGTTATGAAGCCAAATACACCTTGTTGGAAATAACCTGTTGCGCCCTAACTTGGGTCTCCCAAAAGCTCAGACATTACTTGCTAGCTTACACAACATATCTCGTAACCAGGATGGATCCTTTGAAGTATATATTCCAGAAGTCGATTCCCATGGGAAGGTTAGCAAAATGGCAGATCCTGCTCACCAAGTTTGTTATTTTCTATATCACTCGCACGGAGATGAAAGCCCAAGTCTTGCGAATCATCTAGCTGAGAACCCGGTCGAGGATGAATACCAACCTCTAAGAATTTACTTTCCGGATGAGGAAGTAAACTCAGTTGAAGTAATTCCAGGAAACACCTATGCTTGGAAAATGTTCTTTGATGGGGCTTTAAACGCAAAAGGCATCGGGATCGGAGCAATTCTGATTTCGCCCTCAGGTCAGCACTATCCAGCCATAGCCCGACTTTGGTGCTTCTGTGCAAACAACACCGCCGAGTATGAAGCCTGCGTCATGGTCATGAACATGGTAGTTGATCTGGATGTAGAAGAATTACTAATCATGGGATATTTTGTTTTAATCATTCGACAAGACTAAGTTGAACGGGAAACTCGAGACATCAAACTCATCCCGTACAGACAACATGTGGAATATCTCAGCAAATGGTTCAAGTCCGTCGAGTTTAAGTATATCCCTTAATTCCACAATAAGTTATCTAATGCACTAGCTACTTTGGCCTCAATGCTTTCGTACCCTGGTAATGTTCATATTGACCTACTAGAAATCCAGATTCGGGAAAGGCGGGGTTATTGTAAAACAATTGAAATGGAGCCAGATGTTCAGCCATGGTATCATGATATAAAAAGGTTTTAGAAAACAAAATAATATCCCGATCAGGATAGCAGAGATCAAAAGATAACTATCACAAGGCTCGCAAGTAGTTTCTTATTTAGTGGAAAGGTCCTATACAAAAGAACTCCATATCTGAACCTGTTGAGGTGCTTAGATTCGCGAGAAGCCGAAAAGATCATGAATGAAGTGCATTTAGGAGTATGTGGGCCTCACATGACCGGGTATGTCCTTGTAAAGAAATCATCCAGGAAAGTTATTACTAGATGAACATGGAAAAATATTATTTTAGTTTAGTCTGAAAATGCCACCAGTGCCAGGTACACGGTGACCTGATTCATGCACCACTTTCAGAGCTACATCTTATGTCAGCACCTTGGCCGTTCATTGCTTGGGGCATGGATTTTATTGGTCCAATCGAGCCGAAAGCTTTAAATGGGAATAGATTCATCTTGGTTGCCATTGATTACTTCACAAAGTGGGTCGAAGCAGTCACTTTCAGAGTCGTCACCAAGAAAGCGGTGGTGCACTTTGTGCATTCCAATATTATTTGTAGTTTTGGTATTCCTAATACTATCATTACAGACAATGCTGCAAATTTGAACAGCCACTTGATGAGGGAGGTATGCCAACAAATTAAAATTATGCATCGTAATTCTACTCCTTATCGGCCCAAAGCTAATGGCCTCTTTGAAGCTGCAAACAAGAATATCAAGAAGATCCTCAGGAAAATGATTCAGGGTTCCAGACAATGGCATGAAAAGCCACCTTTTGCACTATTGGGTTATCGCACAACCGTGCGCACATCAGCTGGGATATGCCCTACTTATTGGTTTATGGCACAGAAGCTGTAATACTGAGATTCCCTCTCCTCAGATCATTATTGAAGCCGAGATCAAGGATGATGAATGGGTTAGGACCCGGTTGGAATAGTTGACTATGATTGATGAAAAGCGGATGGCCGCAGTTTTCCACAGGCAGTTGCACCAATAAAGAATGGCCCGTGCCTACAATAAGAAAGTGCAGCCCTGAAAATTCGAAGTGGGTCAACTCGTTCTGAGACGTGTTCTCCCGCATCATGAAGAGGCTATAGGAAAATTTGACCTAAATTGGAAAGGTCCATACATTATGAGAAGAGTGTTGCCAAAGGGAGCGTTGTATTTGGGAGACATCGAAGGAAACGACCCCGAGACAGTTGTCAATGCAGATGCAGTCAAAAGGTACAATGTTTGACCCATTACGCAGCTTTAATTCTCTCTGATTGGTATGACGAAGGCTTTCATTCTTATTACCCAAACACTATCAAACCCTTACAAAACCATTGATTCGAGTACCTTTCTTTTATTTCCCTCTTTGGAACCACGAAAAAATAAAATAAAATAAAATTAAAAGAAAACAAAAGAAAAGAAAATCAAAAACAAAGTTCCATTGAACTACGTTTGACTTGATTCAGAAAGGATACGTAGGCAGCCTCTCTCTGGGGTTCAGTCACACCAAAACAAAAATCCACATTCCACCAAAAGTTAAAACTGGGGCAGATTGTTATAATGGTTTGGCGGTGGTTTCGGCTAAAAGGTTCCAAAGTCATAATTTAATCAAATTCTACTTACCGAAATCCTTTTCAAGTCCTTCCGATCAATTGGCGAGAATGTTCAAGAAATGGAGGATACAATTACTTGGATCTGATACAACCAAAATTGGAGAAATAAAAGGAGAGAGTCTTATTGGTGAAAACCCTCACGAACATTGTAAGGCGATGGTAAGTAAAGAAACCAAAATGAGAGAGTCTTGTTAGTGAAAAATCACAAAGACCAATATAAGGCGGTGGTAAGAAGAGAAATTTGAGACGTCAGTTGGTGAAAACCTGCAAAGGGCTCCACTGATCGAAAAGATGATCCTCATAGCCATTGGCATCAGCACAGTCTTGGTCCAGGTTTCTCAGTTCTGGAGCAAAAGTTGTAATGAACTTTTGAGAGTCGGATGGTTCACACAGATCAGGCATCCAGTCCAAAAGGCATGTCATGTTCATTGAAGTCCGCATGTACACCAGATATGTCCTTCTCTCCTTTCCCCGAAAGGGATACCTCTTGTCTAATTCATTGTCCATTCCATTATTTGTTTCTCTTTGAATCTCTTTTGGTCTAACTTTGTTCCAAAACTAAGGCAAAGAATGGATAGTAAGACTGATTTATAGGGCTTTTGTTTAATATAAGCTAATATGCAAAAAGGCACACGGCCTCGGCAGGGGCATCAAGTCAACCATGACTGGCCATAGTGGCTGATATTTTGAAATCGAAAACTCTCGAAAGAAGGAAATCAAATTAAAGCGCCTACAAGGGAGAAAATGAAGTTGAAAAGGTTGAGTCCTACGCGACAACCATCTTGGCAAGGTTTGAAAAGTCAAGGATTTCCCAATTCTCGGAATTTAAAATTGGAAGAAAGAAGTCAAAGGCCTACAAAGGCAAAATAAAGTTGGAAAAAGGTTAAGTCCCACGTGACTGACCATTATGGCAAAGTTTGGAAAAGACAGAAGTTCTCCAGGGCCGAAAATGCAATCGGTATCCAAGAAACAACCAGTGGCAAGTGAAATTATCATGAAAGAAGCCGGACAAGATCAAGTAACTGAAACACTCAAGGCCGCAAAGCTAACCACGGTTTCAAACTAACAATTGTTCTTTTGTTTGAAAAACAGGAAACAGGTGCAATCCAAAAGCAACCTTGCAAAAAGTAGGTACAACCAAAAGAAACCACGCGTAGACTAAAATAGCTCTACAACAGCAACAACTCCAAAAAGGGAAGTCTTCTCCAAATTCTTTCCAGCATTTTACTCATTTTTTTAATGAAAAGAAGAAAGAAAAGAAAGAAAGTTCAAAGTCATGATAGCATAAGGTCTCCAATCTCTAGCTACTTTTTCCAACATAGGGTCTCCACTCCCTAGTTGATTTTATTTTAGACATAGGGTCTCCACTCCCTAGTTGATTTTATGTTAGACATAGGGTCTCCACTCCCTAGTCTCTTTTCCATCATAGGTTCTCCACTCCCTAATTGATTTTATGTTAGACATAGGGTCTCTACTCCCTAGTCTTTGTTCCAATATAGGGTCTCCATTCCCTAGTTGATTTTATTTTAGACATAGGGTCTCCACTCCCCAGTCTCTTTTCCGACATAGGGTCTCCACTCCCTAGTTGATGTTTTATTTTAGACATAGGGTTTCCACTCCCTAGTCTCTTTTCCGACATAGGGTCTCCACTCCCTAGTTGATTTTATTTTAGACATAGGGTTTCCACTCCCTAGTCTTTTTTTCCAACATAGGGTCTCCACTCCCTAGTTGATTTTATTTAAGACATAGGGCCGTCACTCCCTAGTCTCTTTTCCAATATAGGATATCCACTCCCTAGTTGATTTTATTTTAGACATAGGGCCTCCACTCCCTAGTCTCTTTTCCAACATTGGGCCTCCACTCCCTAGTTGATTTTATTTTAGACATAGGGTCTCCACTCCCTAGTTTTCTTTTCCAATATAGGGTCTCCACTCCCTAGTTGATTTTATTCTAGACATAGGGTCTCTACTCCCTAGTCTTTTTATCCAACATTGGGTCTCCACTCCCTAGTTGATTTTATTTTAGACATAGGGTCTCCACTCCCTAGTCTCCTTTTCCAACATAGGGTCTCCACTCCCTGGTTGATTATATTTTAGACAAAGGGTCTCCACTCCCTTGTCTCATTTCCAACATAGGATCTCCACTCCTTAGTTGATTTTATTTTTAACATACGGCCTCCACTCCCTAGTCACTTTTCCAACATAGGGTCTCCACTCTCTAGTGGATTTTATTTTAGACATAAGGTCTCCACTCCCTAGTCTTCTTTTCCAACATAGGGTCTCCACTCCCTAGTTGATTTTATTCTATACATAGGGTCTCCATTCCCTAGTCTTCTTTTCCAACATCGGGTCTCCACTCCCTAGTTGATTTTAACATAGGGTCTCCACTCCCTAATCTCCTTTTCCAACATAGGGTCTCCACTCCCCAGTTGATATAGGGTCTTCACTCCCTAGTCTCCTCTCCAGAATAGGGTACACCAATCCCTAGTTGTGTTTTCCAACTTAAGGTACACCAATCCTTAGTTGAGGCACCATTTTGACAATCAAGGTATANAAAAAAATATAGGTTTTTCTCAATTACTTTTTATTTGTTTTAGAATTTTCTAATGATTTTCCCTGTGTATTTGTTTACATTTTAGCTTAATTGCATAATTAACTGCATTTGTAAAATACTAAAACAAAAAATAAAATATATTAGTTATTGTTAGTTACATAATTAGTTAATAACTAGATAAAATAGGTCATAGGTTAATTTTGCAAAAATTAGGATTGATTTGGAAAACATAAGTGGCTACAATTTGAAATAATTTGATTTGATTAGCTAAAGAGAAAAGATGGGAAGGGCCAGCCAAAGCCTTCAGCCATATGGAGGGAAGAGCCGGAATATGATGAAGATGAGGCTTTTAGGGAAATAAATCGAGGATTGGAAGAATTTGAGAATAAGCCTAAGCCAAACTTAAATAAAACCGAGCCAGTTAATTTGCGGAGTTCAAAAGAGATCCGAGAAACCATGATATGCATTCACGCAGATGAAAGAACCGTAGATGCCTTGATCCAACTTTTATTCTAATTCAAAGACGTATTTGTATGGTCCTATGATGATATGTCAGGGCTGAGCGTTGATATGGTGGTACATAAATTGCCTACCTATCCCAGTTATCCACCCGTCCAACAGAAGCAAAGAAAGTTCAAAAATGATATCAGTGATAAGATCAAGGAAGAAGTCATCAAACAACTGAAAGTTGGTGTGATCCGAGTGGTCCGATAAACCACATGGCTGGATAATGTGGTTCTAGTGTCGAAGAAGGATGGATAAACCCGAGGGTGTGTTGATTACTGGGATTTGAACAATGCGATTTCCAAGGACAACATTACATTACTAAATATCCACATTCTTGTTGACAATTATGCTAAACATGAGATACAATCTTTCATGGATTTCCATGCTGGGTATCACCAGGTTCTAATGGATGACGAAGATGCAGAAAAGACTGCTTTCACCACACCTTGGAGCACTTACTGTTACACGATCATGCTTTTTGGTCCGAAAAATGCTGGGGCAACTTACATGAGAGTTATGACTGCCATCTTCCATGACATGATGCATCAGGAAATCGAGGTATATGTGGATGATATGATCATTAAATCCATAACACAAGAAGACCACGTGCGAGATCTGAGGAAGTTCTTTGAGCGTCCATGCATGTATGACTTGAAATTGAATCAAGCCAAATATGCATTCGGAGTTCCATCTGGGAAGCTCCTGGGTTTATAGTCATTCGGACGGGTATCGAGTTAGATCCAACAAAGATAAAGTCTATTCGGGATTTTCCACCTCCGAAGAGCAAGAAAGAGGTCATGAGTCACCTAGGAAGGATGAATTACATCAGCAGATTCATCGCTCATCTAACTACCACTTGTGAGCCCATATTCAAGTTGTTAAAGAAAGACCCGGCAATCAAATGGACAGATGAGTGTCAAGAAGCCTTTGATTAAATCAAAGAATATCTGTCAAATCCACTGGTGTTGGTTCCGCCCGAACCAGGAAGACCTCTGTTCTTATATCTAACAGTCCTGGAAAATTCTTTCGGTTGTGTCCTGGGGAAACATGATGTAACCGGGAAGAGAGAGCAAGCCACATATTATCTGAGCAAGAGGTTCACCAGTTATTAAGCCAAATACACCTTGTTGGAAATAACATGTTGCGCCCTAACTTGGGTCTCCCAAAAGCTCAGACATTACTTGCTAGCTTACACAACATATCTCGTAACCAGGATGGATCCTTTGAAGTATATATTCCAGAAGCCGATGCCCATGGGAAGGTTAGCAAAATGGCAGATCCTGCTCACCAAGATTGTTATTTTCCATGTCACTCGCACGGAGATGAAAGCCCAAGTCTTGCGGATCATCTAGCTGAGAACCCGGTCGAGGATGAATACCAACCTCTAAGAATTTACTTTCCGGATGAGGAAGTAAACTCATTTGAAGTAATTCCAAGAAACACCAATGCTTGGAAAATGTTCTTTGATGGGGCTGTAAACGCAAAAGGCATCGGGATCGGAGCAATTCTGATTTCGCCCTCAGGTCAGCACTATCCAGCCACAGCCCGACTTTGGTGCTTCTGTACAAGCAACACCGCCGAGTATGAAGCCTGCATCATGGCCATGAACATGGTAGTTGATATGGATGTAGAAGAATTACTAATCATGGGATATTTTGATTTAATCATTCGACAAGCCCAAGGTGAACGGGAAACTCGAGACATCAAACTCATCCCGTACAGACAACATGTGGAAGATCTCAGCAAATGGTTCAAGTCCGTCGAGTTTAAGTATATCCCTCGATTCCACAATAAGTTATCTAATGCACTAGCTACTTTGGCCTCAATGCTTCCGTACCCGGGTAATGTTCATATTGACCTACTAGAAATCCAGATTCGGGAAAGGCAGGGTTATTGAAACACAATTGAAATGGAGCCAGATGTTCAGCCATGGTATCATGATATAAAAAGGTTTTATAAAACAAAATAATATCCCGATCAGGACAGCAGAGATCAAAAGATAACTATCAGAAGGCTCGCAAGTAGTTTCTTTTTTAGTGGAAAGGTCCTATACAAAAGAACTCCATATCTAAACCTGTTGAGGTGCTTAGATTCCCGAGCGGCCGAAAATATCATGAACGAAGTGCATTTAGGAGTATGTGGGCCTCACATGACCGGGTATGTCCTTGAAAAGAAAATCATCCGGAAAGTTATTACTAGATGAACATGGAAAAATATTGTTTTAGTTTAGTCTGAAAATGCCATGCCACCAGTGCCAGGTACACGGTGACCTGATTCATGCACCACTTTCAGAGCTACATCTTATGTCAGCACCTTGGCCGTTCATTGCTTGGGGCATGGATTTTATTGGTCCAATCGAGCCGAAAGCTTTACATGGGAATAGATTCATCTTGGTTGCCATTGATTACTTCACAAAGTGGGTCGAAGCA
This sequence comes from Nicotiana attenuata, assembly GCF_001879085.1. Taxonomy (NCBI): domain Eukaryota; kingdom Viridiplantae; phylum Streptophyta; class Magnoliopsida; order Solanales; family Solanaceae; genus Nicotiana; species Nicotiana attenuata. Next base: position 96,802 of record NW_017672698.1, on the reverse strand, counting down.
GTCACATTCAGAGTCGTCACCAAGAAAGCGGTGGTGGACTTCGTGCATTCCAATATTATTTGTAGCTTTGGTATTCCTAAAACTATCATTACAGACAATGCTGCAAATTTGAACAGCCACTTGATGAGGGAGGTATGCCAACAAATTAAAATTATGCATCGTAATTCTACTCCTTATCGGCCCAAAGCTAATGGCCTCATTGAAGCTGCAAACAAGAATATCAAGAAGATCCTCAGGAAAATGATTCAGGGTTCCAGACAATGGCATGAAAAGCCACCTTTTGCACTATTGGGATATCGCACAACCGTGCGCACATTAGCTGGGACATGCCCTACTTATTGGTTTATGGTACTGAAGCTATAATACTGAGATTCCCTCTCCTCAGATCATTGTTGAAGCCGAGATCAAGGATTATGAATGGGTCAGGACCCGGTTGGAATAGTTGACTATGATTGATGAAAAGCGGATGGCCGCAATTTTCCACGGGCAGTTGCACCAATAAAGAATGGCTCGTACCTACAATAAGAAAGTGCGGCCCTGAAAATTCGAAGTGGGTCAACTTGTTCTGAGACGTGTTCTCCCGCATCATGAAGAGGCCAAAGGAAAATTTGCCCTAAATTGGAAAGGTCCATACATTATAAGAAGAGTGTTTCCAAAGGGAGCGTTGTATTTGGGAGACATCGAAGGAAAGGACACCGAGACAGTTGTCAATGCAGATGCAGTCAAAAGGTACAATGTTTGACCCATTACGCAGCTTTAATTCTCTCTTATTGGGATGGCGAAGGCTTTCATTCTTATTACCCAAACACTATCAAACCCTTACAAAACCATTGATTCGAGTACCTTTTTTTGATTGCCCTCTTTGGAACCACGAAAAAATAAAATAAAATAAAAATAAACGAAAACAAAAGAAAAGAAAGTCAAAAACAAAGTTTCATTGAACTACGTTTGACTTGATTCCGAAAGGATAAGTAGGCAGCCTCTCTCTGGGGTTCAGTCACACCAAAACGAAAATCCACATTCCACCAAAAGTTAAAACTGGGGCAGATTGTTATAATGGTTTGGCGGTGGTTTCGGCTAAAAGGTTCCAAAGTCATAATTTAATCAAATTATACTTACCCAAATCCTTTTCAAGTCCTTCCGATCAATCGGCGAGAATGTTCAAGAATTAGAGGATACAATTACTTGGATCTAATACAACCAAAATGAGAGAAATAAAAGAAGAGAGTCTTATTTGTGAAAACCCTCACGAGCACCGTAAGGCGATGGTAAGTAAAGAAACCAAAATGAGAGAGTCTTGTTAGTGAAAAATCACAAAGAGCAATATAAGGCGATGGTAAGAAGAGAAATTAGAGACGTCAGTTGGTGAAAACCTGCAAAGGGCGCCACTGATCGAAAAAGAGGATCCTCATAGCCATTGGCATCAACACAGTCTTGGTCCAGGTTTCTCAGTTCTAGAGCAAAAGTTGTAATGAACTTCTGAGAGTCGGATGGTTCACACAGATCAGGCATCCAGTCCAAAAGGCATGTCATGGATAGTAAGACTGATTTATATGGCTTTTGTTTAATATAAGCTAATATGCAAAAAGGCACCCGGCCTCGGCAGGGGCATCAAGTCAACCATGACTGGCCATAGTGGCTGATATTTTGAAATCGAAAACTCTCGAAAGAAGGAAATCAAATTAAAGCGCCTACAAGGGCGAAAATGAAGTTGAAAAGGTTGAGTCCTACGCGACTAACCATCTTGGCAAGGTTTGAAAAGTCAGGGATTTCCCAATTCTCTGAATTTAAAATTGGAAGAAAGAAGTCAAAGGCCTACAAAGGCAAAATAAAGTTGGAAAAAGGTTAAGTCCCACGTGACCGACCATTATGGCAAAGTTTGGAAAAGACAAAGGTTCTCCAGGGCCGAAAATGCAATCGGTATCCAAGAAACAACCAGTGGCAAGTGAAATTATCATGAAAGAAGCCGGACAAGATCAAGTAACTGAAACACTCAAGGCCGCAAAGCTAACCACCGTTTCAAACTAACAATTGTTCTTTGTTTGAAAAACAGGAAACAGGTGCAATCCAAAAGCAACCTTGCAAAAAGTAGGTACAACCAAAAGAAACCGAGCGTAGACTAAAATAGCTCTACAACAGAAACAACTCCAAAAAGGGAAGTCTTCTCCAAATTCTTTCCAGCATTTTACACATTTTCTTAATGAAAAGAAGAAAGAAACAAAAGAAAGTTCAAAGTCATGGTAGCATACGGTCTCCAATCTCTAGCTGCGTTTTCCAACATAGGGTCTCCACTCCCTAGTTTATTTTATTTTAGACATAGGGTCTCCACTCCCTAGTTGATTTTATGTTAGACATAGGGTCTCCACTCCCTAGTCTCTTTTCCAACATAGGTTCTCCGCTCCCTAGTTGATTTTATGTTAGACATAGGGTCTCTACTCCCTAGCCTTTGTTCCAATATAGGGTCTCCATTCCCTAGTTGATTTTATTTTAGACATAGGGTCTCCACTCCCCAGTCTCTTTTCCGACATAGGGTCTCCACTCCCTAGTTGATGTTTTATTTTAGACATAGGGTCTCCACTCCCTAGTCTCTTTTCCGACATAGGGTCCACACTCCCTAGTTGATTTTATTTTAGACATAGGGTCTCCACTCCCTAGTCTTTTTTCCAACATAGGGTCTCAACTCCCTAGTTGATTTTATTTTAGACATAGGGTCATCACTCCCTGGTCTCTTTTCCAATATAGGATCTCCACTCCCTAGTTGATTTTATTTTAGACATAGGGTCTCCATTCCCTAGTTTTCTTTTCCAACATAGGGTCTCCACTCCCTAGTTGATTTTATTCTAGACATAGGGCCTCCACTCCCTAGTCTTTTTATCCAACATTGGGTCTCCACTCCCTAGTTGATTTTATTTTAGACATAGGGTCTCCAGTCCCTAGTCTCCTTTTCCAACATAGGGTCTCCACTCCCTGGTTGATTATATTTTAGACAAAGGGTCTCCACTCCCTTGTCTCTTTTCCAACATAGGATCTCCACTCCTTAGTTGATTTTATTGTTAACATACGGCGTCCACTCCCTAGTCTCTTTTCCAACATAGGGTCTCCACTCTCTAGTTGATTTTATTTTAGACATAAGGTCTCCACTCCCTAGTCTTTTTTTCCAACATAGGGTCTCCACTCCCTAGTTGATTTTATTCTATACATAGGGTCTCCATTATCTAGTCTTCTTTTCCAACATCGGGTCTCCACTCCCTAGTNAGTGGTATTAGAGTTTTCGTTGACAATTAACTCAACGAAATTTTCCTAAGTGGAAAACAGGGGACAGTAAAATTTCGTTTCGTTTGTTTGTTTAGGTGTCTGAGTTAGGTTTTATACGTCAAGGCACGGGGTTTCGAGATGGCAAAAAGAAGAAGTTTCAATGCAAAATAAAGAAAAGAAAAAGAAGTGAATCTAAAATGCAGAAGCTGATGAAAAGATATAGATTGCTCAAGACATGACTGAATGTCACAAGCATTGCATATCCCGTTTCGATCAAGAGAAGCATAGAAGAATAAACTAGCACCCGCAGCCAGCAAGCATCAAGGTTCAGGTCAAAGTCGGCGTGAAAAACTAGTCAAGACTCAAGATTGACTTGTAGATAAGAATCTTGTAACTCATAGCTGATAGGCTTGTTTAGTTTCTCTTCGTTTTTATTTTGGGGTAATAAGGAGTTCAGCAAGCAGTAACAGCAGCAACAACAGTGAAATCACAGCTTCCCGGTAGTCCCAGCTACCAAAACTTTCAGAACTACACTGACCTAATTCCTTTATAGCCAAGGATATGTAGGCAACCTCGGAAAAAAGGTTTCGGTTAGACTTTTCCAAAATGCTTCCAAAATGAAGTATCAAACGGGCAATATCGTTCAAGATTGCTCACTTTACTTTGCCCAAAAACTCTTCATGCTCTCCAGCAATGAGGGGCAGCTCTGAGCACGTAATTTTTGTCTTAAGAATAAATTACTCCTTAAAGACTCGAAAAAAATATAGGTTTTTCTCAATTACTTTTTATTTGTTTTAGAATTTTCTAATGATTTTCCTTGTGTATTTGTTTACATTTTAGCTTAATTGCATAATTAACTGCATTTGTAAAATACTAAAACAAAAAATAAAATACATTAGTTATTGTTAGTTACATAATTAGTTAATAACTAGATAAAATAGGTCATAGGTTAATTTTGCAAAAATTAGGATTGATTTGGAAAACATAAGTGGCTACGATTTGAAATAATTTGATTTGATTAGCTAAAGAGAAAAGAAGGGATGGGCCAGCCAAAGCCTTCAATCATCTGTGCCAGGTATTTTCAGCAGCCCAATTGCCAAAGAATCCACCCAAACCCACGTAGCCCAAAGCATACCCAACCCAAATCCCTCTTTTAACCAAAACGATCCCGTTTTTGTCACTTCCAATCCTTACCCTTCATCTCTTTGATCCGACGGATCAGAACTAGCCCTTCATCCCTCATAAAAGTGCCCTAACCCGACCCCCAAACCCTAAAGACCCCCTCATTCTCCATCTTCCTAACCCTCCCTCGAAGCCTAGTTTCCTCTCAATCCCCAAAACCATCTAACCAGAGGCACCATCCCAAACGCCACCAAATTAACACCAGACAACCTCTGTCATCTCTTCGTTCCAAATATCTTAATTTTGCCCTTCAAAACCCACCAAAACTCGCCCAATTTTAGATCTCAATTTCCAGAAAAGTTGAGTTCATCCCATCTCTGACTCTCTTCGATTTGTCATTCATTTTAGCATTAGACTTACGTGAATTGATTGCTTTGAACAAAAACAATCGGTATGCATTAGTTTCAATTCACTTCGAAGCCACTGAAATCCGTTGGAACCTCACAGCTTGAACATTTTATTTAAAGTGTGCTCCAATAGGTATACTAGCATCTCTCTTTATCATATATTCATGTTTTGTCAATAATCGGCATTTAGTCAAATATGTTGACATTCATACAGCCGTAGAAGACTCGGGTATAAGTTAAAAGAAGGAATTGAGTCCAGGTCATAGACAAAAGATTGAATTGTTGGAAGATTGTATCATGGATATTCCATATTGTCCATGAAAGACTAAAGTAATAACTAATACCATGAGTCGCAGATCAGAAGATAGCTTAGGCCTACATAAAGGTTGATCAGAGGAAAGAGGAAACTAAAGAGTTACTCAACTAAGTAAATCGGGAGTCTGGTTATTGGACCCAGAAAATTATAAAAATTGTGATTGAGAACATTGTAGAATTACTCATAATATCATAGGTACAAGAGAGATAGTACATCAGCCATATTCTATAACGGCTCTACGATAAAGCCAATTAGAAGAGTACCAGTCTCATAAGAAGTCAGTGTGAAGCTCCAAGCGGATTGTATATGCACCAGAGGTGCAAGTATTATAATAGAGCTTCAAGTTGTAGATGTGAATTATACCTATGTGGAAGGGAGGTTATGAAAGAGATAGAAGATGTGATGCGAGATTTTAATGTAAGTAAGGTAAAGATACTCAAGTGCAGAAGGTTATGAATTGTCCACACTTCAGATAGAAGGCTAGAAGCACTGGATTCAGTATCCAGGAATGATAGCGGCAGCGTCGGTAGCATATCTTCCAGCCTATGCATTCTAGGTAGCAAGAGGTCTAGTTAACAGAGTAAAGCAGAGTTAGAGACGATGTTATGTCTTGCATGATGTTCCAGAATAACATAAGGAAATCTATTGTGCAAGCAAGTTAAAGGAAGGTTGCGAGTAGTATAAATAGATATGTGTAGGTTGCAAGCTAAAATATGATAAAGAGACAAGGTTTTAGGAAGACAGGAGTAAGGATAAGAAAAAGCGAGTGAGATGGTGACAAGAATAGGTAAGGCCTCGGGATTAAGCCCAATAAAACAAGAGAGCTGATGGTTTCCGTAAGTTATAGAATGCTCAGTATAGCATGAATGAACTCAGAGGAGTCTAAGACTATGAGCATTTAGAAGAGATGGAATGTATATGTGGTAGTAGAATAAGGGTGTAATTATGATAGGTAAGAGAATGATGTTTAGGCCTTCGATTGAGTAATGATTCATAGAGAAGGGATTTCATGAATTGCACGGGATTAGAATACCCCCCCCCCCCCCAAAAAAAAGATGAACCATGTAGGGATGTCATGAAATATGATTATTGAAGTATAGTATCGCCCCTAGGAGGATTAGGAAAATCACCTCAAATGTTCCTCGATGCAACGTGAGCCCTAGTGACAATCTATTATGTAAGAGGTTTCAAGTTATCAGTGATAGATTGTAGATCAACATTGAGGTTAAACAACAATGGATGGATAAAATTTACAAAGTATGATATGAGATTAGGCCGTCATTCGTAAGGTGAACATTAAAGAGAGAGCATTAAAGGACGTAGATTTATACATATAGGATAAGCAACAAGAGTAACCGGGAGTTTGGTAGCAGAACTCAGTAAAGATAAATCGAAGTAAGAGTTATGGTATAGTATGACCTACTTAGATGTAGTAAAGCCATACACTCCCAGAGGGACAGCTTATCATAATTCTGTATATGTTCACAAAGTGAGGCCTAGAGATTGGCTAAAAGCGGGAGGAAAAAGGATAGAACAATCGCATAGGCGCACATACAAGGACAAAGTCGTATAGACTGCATGATAGAAGGTAGCAATAGCTACGAGATTGGAAGAATTCCGACCACAAGTCGTGGGTGTGAGAAAGAGGCCTAAAGCGGAGAATGCCATGGCCTTTGGATTTATTCACAAAACAATTGCCGAGATGGAAAGGAGAGTACTAAAGTATTCACAAGATCTTTAGGTTATGAGAATGATAAGTGCATCAGTCAACATCAAGGACAAATGTTCCAAAGGGGGGAATGATGTTACACCCCATTTTCACGTACGTGAAACTACGTTGTAAGTCAATTAATGTAAGCTCGGAAATGAGATTCTCTTTGAAAGTATATAAAGTGATCTAATGATATTACATCCATATTTCTGTTCAACATGTCACACCCCTTTTTGTACCCCCGAAAAGAATATGTGTATGGGTTAAAGAGTTTTTCCATTTAAAGTGACAAAAACTTGAGTAGGGATTATTTTATTATTCAGAGTCGCCACTTGGAATTGATTTTTAGGTGTTCCAAGTCACCATTTATTTGAACCCTAGTCAAGGGAAGGTTTGACTCTATTTTTATCGGTCCGCAAAAATAAAGTTCGGGTAAGGAATTCTATTGACCGGGGAGAAGGTGCAAGGCATTCCCGAGTCCCGTGGTTCTAGCATGGTTGCTTTATTGACTTAAACTCGGCTTGAATTAATATGGACAAACTATAATTTTATTTGGTTTTCATGTTTTACCTTTGTCCGCTTATATTATTATAGTTATTATAGAAAAGATTTTAATAAAATTGTCCTGACCGCACCACGCAAGCGAATGTGCGACCGAGATGAATTTTATTTGATTTTTTGTCATAACCGCGCTACGCACGCGAATCCGCAGTCATGACAAACGATTGTTAGCACGTTATTTACTTTTGAAAAATTGCTACAATTGTGCTTTGAGGAAAAATTAACCCTTTTTTTGGAAAATTTATTAAATGTCACTACCACGCTACGCAAGCGAATTCGCGATTATGACAAAAGATTTATAAATTAATTAAAACTATTGAATATGATATGAAATTGGTGAATTAACTTATTAAATGTTAAGCATCACGCTACACAAGTGAGTCCGTGAAGTTAAAGTGCACCTACTATTTGCCTAGCGTTTAAATTAATTAAAAGGAAATGAGTTAATTTAATTAGTAGAAAAATCTGATATTATTATTATTTTCTAGCTATAGTTGGGAAAAATTATGCAAATAAATGTTGGACCAACTTTATCGATTTTAAAGAAATGAGCCAACTTCTTGTTAAAAGAAAAAATGGGCCAACTTGTATAGAACTTTTGGGCTACTGGAATTTATTATAAGAAAATGGGCCAGCTAGTATATTTATTAACTTGGCTTATGATGTTCATCTTATGTGGCCTAAATTTATTATTTTGAACTCTAGTAACCAAATGGCCAACTGAAGCTAGCAAATAATAGTTCACTTTGCATTGTAACAACTTATATAAAAATATCCTTTGAATTTTAATACGCTAAATTGTGATAATAGAGAGACTGTCATATGAATCAAAAAAAATTAAATCAGCGTCATGCTTAACCAAGAAGAGAAGTACATTGGTAGTCTTGCACTCAATTTTAGAACAAATGGCCAAAATAAATTACATGTGAAAATAATCTCTTTTATTGCAAAAAACGAAGAACCTATATTAACCATATTCATTCAACCTTAACTAAAACCATTTGCAAAAGTCTAAACAAGACTACTACTACATATGAGACCACTTAGCTTTAAATTGAAATCATAAGTATGACCAAACAGTGGTCAATGAATAAATAAAAAGGTTTAGTTGGGCAACAAACAGAGAGACAAACATGAAACTGCATGGTTCAAAATATGATACATACTCATTTCACACAACCACACAACTGAGGGATACTCCCTTCACACAACCACACAACTGAGGGCCAAGCAGAATTATATCCTAAACTTTGGCATAAAACTAAAGATGCTTGGCACAGTTTAATTAACTAACACACAGTCATAACATTATCCAATATTCAAAAGTATGTAATAATGAAGCTGCTAATATTTTCAGGCACCATTGCTTTCATTCCAACTTGATTTTTAGGAGTTTACATGGCCTGAAAGTTACCTGGACAGCAGAAAGAAGAAAAAATTCAGCAAATCAAGTCTTTCCAGATTACAGCAGAACAAGCAGCAACACAGCAGAAGACAACCAACAAACAACAGAAAACTAGCAGCAAATTCGTGTTTGAACAGCCCGAAAACTTAGAGAAGAAACCCGGAACCAAACACTAAAGAAGACTTATACTCTTCTAAAAGTTTGCACTCAATGATTCACTCCCAAAGCTCACAATTTCAGCTTACTTTTCATGTGTTCAACTGCTGAAAATTTTTATGTTTTTGTGTGTTTAAGCAATTCTAAAAATCTGTATGGAAGTGTGATGGAGTCCCCCTTTTAATTGAGGAAAGGGCAGCCTTTAAATAGGCAAAGAAAAGCCAACTTGTTGGACAGATTTTGGTTCACCAAAAATCTGTCCAAAATGGGACTGACTTTGTGTGCTAAAGGTTGTCTAAAAGGTGAAAGGACAGCCTGAAATCTGCTATAGCATGAGTCAAGGGTCATTTCAGCCACCCTAGTACTAAAATAAGTTGCTAGTGTACCCCTAAATACATGATTGAACTAACTAATCTTCAACTTTTAACCAAATAACAGTACCACCCTATGTTTTCAAACCAAAACATAAGCAACCATATAACTATACTGAAGTGTTCAACCAAACAGACAAACATCAGTTGCTAAGTAGCAACTAGATTAACAATACTTCAGCACAGTTCAGAAAGTAATCAGAAACCAAACGACCCATTTGAAAACATAAACTCATTACAACAATGGTAACAACCTAACGAGGAATTTGGTTGAACCGTTCAGAACGTCAAACTAACTAGACTCGTAGTAACTAAGACAAACGGATAATCGAGATCAAACAAACAACAATTAATCGATATTAACTAAAACTTTAAACAACGAGAATCGATTCGAGCCAGTGTTCTGTTGAAACTAAACTAGAACAACTATCCTAATTTAACTAAATCAAAAGCATGAATAACATGATTAGGAAAAAGCATAGACATAGAACACAAATTAAAACCTAAACCTAATCGCTAAAGAAAACAGAAACTACAACTAACAGATTTTAACTTAAATAAGAAACTACAATCAAATATATTAAAACAACAAATCAGAAACATAAAGGAGAAGATTAGTGTTTTACCTAAATGCTTAGGCTTTGAACCAGTAGTACAACACAACTAGGCGGCGAATCGACCTCCACACCTCTTTTTCTCAATGATAAATGCCGAAAAACACAAACTCCGGTGAACCAGGTTGAGTTCGGCACTGTGTCAAAGAGAAAAAGAGAGTAAGGGGGTCGTGTTTAATGCACAGAAGAAGAGTTCCGGGGTTGATTGGGTGGTGAAGCAGTGGCGATGTCGCGGCAGTGGGGGTACTCGACCGGCAGCGGTGTGGTTTTTTGGGGTAAAACTAGAGGGAAAGTGTAGATCTCCTGGAGATCTACATGTTTATGTGAAGTTTGTGTGGTGGGGTGGTTAGATTTTCCGTGAAATCGAAGAGGGAATTAAGAGGCGGCTATCTAGGGTTTCGATTTCACAGAATTTAGAGGGGTTTTGGAGGATTTGGGGCTCGGATTAGGAGAGAGGGTAAAGAGAGGAAGTGATTGGTGTAGGCTTTATGGGCTTTGGACGTTGGCCGACGCCAGTGGCGAATTACGGCGGTGCAGCACTGGGCGGCGACGGGCGGAGCTGCTGGGAAGAGAAACAAAAGAGACGGGAAGAAGAAAAATGAAGAGATAATAAGGGAAATGGGGGCAAAATTTTGGCCAAACTAGGCTTTAAATACCTAGGGTGGGAGATTAATCAGCGCCGTTGGATCAAGTGATGATGAGTGGCTAAGATTAAATCTTGCCTCATTTATCAAAATGACGTCGTTTTGGACGTCTCGTAGACCACAAGGTCTGGACCGGGTTTGGGCCGCGATTTTATCCAATTTTTTTTAAAATGAAAAGCCCAGTCCCTTAACCCCCTTAACAAATTAAAAAGTCTAATTCTAAAATCTACAAACACACACAAAAATAATTATTCAAAACTATAATGTAAAAGAAAGAACAAAAATTAGGCATTTATAGCTGCCCCTCTTTGCTCGAGAACATGAAGAGTTTTCGTGCAAAGATAGTGAATGCCATGACTAACTTTTGCTCACCTATGACTCTAATGAAAGCATTTTTGAAAAAGGTGACCGAACCTTGCTTCCGAGGTTGCCTACATATCCTTGGCTATAAAGGAATCAGGTCAGTGTAGTTCTGAGAAAAATTTGGTAGTTAGGACTACCAGACACTGGCGTTAAGACTGTTGCTGCTGCTGTTGCTGTTACTCTTATTGTTATTGTTACTCGCTTCTTACGTCAAAATAAAAAAGAGGAGAGCACTACATATGTCTGCAAACTAAGAGTACAAAATTCCTATCTATGTGTCTTCTGGAGTCAAATCTTGATTCTGGACCTGCTCGATTGTGTTGACCTTAGATTGGATCTTGATTCTTTTGAAGAAAAGATTATGACTCAATCTCGATTGCTTGCTTTCTAGATCAGAATTTGAGAAGATGAATCTTGAGAAGCTGGGTTGCTGACACATTATCAAAGCTAACTCCGACTATCTTGTGATCGAAGGACTTCTTTCTTCTGATGAGAAACTGAAACTGCAAGCTTTAATCGTCACTTGTGCTATACGGCAGAGCCTGCAAAGCCATCAAAGACGGCCCCAGTCTGGCACTAGGAAAATTTTGTGAGTCATTAGAGAAAGCTATAAACTATTTAATTTACTGAAATAAAGAAAAGATAGTAATATGAACTAGCTATGTGAGGATACGCAACCACAGGGTAGCACCCTGTGTTACCAAAGGCTGTGGAATTATAGCACAATATCCTATATTACTGAAAGGAAACGTAACCAGGGGTAGTAACCTATCTTACTGGAAGGAAATAGAATCAGGAGTTAGCACCATGTATTATTGATAAAGTGTTGAATCCCTCTAGGCGAAAAAGGTTCCACCTGAGTTAAACTGTATTAGACAACCTGAGCGAAGATTACTTCTACCCGGAACTATGAGCTGGATCCCTCTAGGCGAAACGGTTCTACCTGAGTTAAGCTGCGTAAAACAACCTGAGCGAAGAGTACTTCTATCCGGAAATATGAGCTGGATCCCCCTAGGCGAAAGGGTTCTACCTGAGTTAAGCTGCGTAAAATACCCCGAGCGAAGAGTACTTCTACCCGGAAATATGAGCTGGATCCCCCTAGGTGAAACGGTTCTACGTGAGTTAAGCTGCGTAAAATACCCTGAGCGAAGAGTACTTCTACTCGGAACTATGAGCTGGATCCCCCTAGGTGAAAGGATTCTACCTGAGTTAAGCTACGTAAAACACACTGAGCGAAGAGTGCTTCTACTCGGAACTATGAGCTGGATCCCCCTAGGCGAAAGGATTCTACCTGGGTTAAGTTGCGTGAAACAACCTGAGCGAAGAGTACTTCTACTCGGAACTATGAGCTGGATCCCCCTAGGTGAAACGGTTCTACCTGAGTTAAGCTGCGTAAAACACCCTGAGCGAAGAGTACTTCTACTCGGAACTATGAGCTGGACCTCCCTAGGCGGAAGGATTCTACCTGAGTTAAGCTGCGTAAAACATCCTGAGCGAAGAGTACTTCTACTCGGAACTATGAGCTGGATCCCCCTAGGCGAAAGGATTCTACCTGAGTTAAGCTGCGTAAAACATCTTGAGCGAAGAGTACTTCTACCCGGAACTATGAGCTGGATCCCCCTAGGTGAAACGGTTCTACCTAAGTAAAGCTACGAAACTGGGAGGTATGAATAGTAGTGATGCATGCTGAAAAATAAAAGAAAATGGAGATTTTAAGGAGCTTACGTTTGGTGACATTCGTTCTTTTAGGATCGCCATTCTGCACTGCTTTGTTCCTGCTTCAGACAAAGAAAAATTTATGAGTTTTCAAAGTGGTGGTTGGTTTGTGGCCTTGATGCCTTGAGTAGTTTGATTCACGGCCACTGCTATCGAACAACCGATTCTTTCAGCATAGTACCGAGTTGCTCGACCGCTTTGTATCATTTTCTGGAGGCCTTGGCTTTCCAGTGTTTCCCCCAACTGTTTCATACCCAGATGTCCATGGTGCCGCTACCCTTGTCTCTAAGGCAACACAATTTTTCATTAAAATCGAACTCAGTTGTTTTGCACCCATTATCAGTTTGTCCGTAATGCTTATCAACTTTTCTCATGAAGCGGGTCTTGCTCATGCGACTTTTCAGTTTCTTTAAAACACTTTGTTCGCTTTATCAAATGAGATCTCAGATGGATTCGTGCCTTCGTCAATGCCAATATGCCCCAAATTGTGCTCGATATTACGGGAGAATTGTAGCTAGTTTTGCAGCCATTTCTTTGCTTCGCTTTTGATGCAGGATTAGACCGAAAGGGGCTCAAAGACAAATTACGGATAAAAACGGAATATTAATTGAAAGTAAAAAAGAACTGTGTTTAAACAAAAGGTGTCCCTTTCGGGGAAAGGAATAGGGAGACTCATCTGGAGGTATGTGCCGACTTCAATGAATCATGACATGCATTTTGGACTGGACGCTTGATCCGTCTAAGCTGTCTAATTCTCAAAATCCGCCGCAAACGTTCATCTTGAATTGTCTTGGTTGTGCTCATGCCGGAGAATCAAAGACCCTCATTCGGCTAGTAGCACCTTTTGCAGGTTTTCGCTAACTAACCTCTCTCATTTCTCTACTAACCGTCGCCTTATGGTGCCCATCTGGCTTTTCACCAATAAGACTCTCTCACTTCTCTTCTCATTGTCGCCTTATAGTGCCCGTATGGGTTTTCACTGATAAGGCTCTCTCATTTCTTTTTTTTTCTTTTTTTTTGAATAAGATACTGCAAGAGGGAGGTTACCCAACGCCTTTGGCATAGGGACTTCAAACATACTCAAAAGACATCGATCAGAAGTTCTTGAAAGGTAAAAAGGCGAAATGAGCCTTGAACTGAATTATAACATTTGGAACCGTTTTTACAGAAAAGCCATTTTTTTAAGCAATCCACTAGGCATGTGCCTAGAGCTAATTTTATTAATAATAAAAAGTAAAAAGAACCACATAGGAAGAGTACAAATAAGGGGGACAATAGCACCAGTAGTGTTGCCTCTATGCCTTTGCCATATAATCACTCCTCTGCGCCTCACAATGCCCTTATGGCAGCCTCATGTAGAGGAGTCATGGTGTAGCTGCCGGCAATGTCTCACGAGGGAATATAATCTCATAGCCATTTGGATATCTTTCCAAAGGCATAGGACTAGAGCAACACAAACTGGGCTAAACCTTACCTTACTAATCCTATTGAGGCAAATAAAAAACTTCACCTACTAACAAGCATGTAAAAAGAAAGAACTAGCTAACACTAGATATTCTATGATCATCATAGAGTTTATAACGTACTCTGTGATGATATTACATAAAACTATGCTAATGTGATGGTAAAATAAGAATATGTAGAAGTAACAGTGATGTCCTCTCTTCTCTAATTTTGTGATGTCTTCAACTTGTAGACGTTTGTCTTCATCATCAACCCTTTTCAAAATGTCTTCAAAATTCATGCTTTTTTCTTTGAACGATTAGAGTTTGTGGATGTAGTTTGGATGGCCTGCTTTTGTTTAGCAACTCTCATAGGAAGCCTCCTTATGTTTGCATCTTGACTTACCCTGCCGTCCCAACTTTTATCCCTTGTATGAGACTTTTTATTTTTTCCACTATGCATAGGTGATAAATCACCTTTTCTTGCTACCTCTGCCCTGCATTGATTTAGAATATCATCTTCCTCACCCTCTACATATTTATCTATGCCCACAATCACCGGATTTGGCATGTCTTGAACAAAACCTTGTGTCATCAAGGTATTTTCATCTTGTACTTTAAATATGCTTGCCTTGTTTTGTTGTTGTCTTTGTAATGAAGTCCTGCTCCAATTCCCACGACCAGTGCTATAAGCAATATGATTTAATGAGTTATGAGGATCAGTACTTACCATTGCATCTAACAATTGTCTCTCCTCTAACGAAATAATTGGTGTAGTTGCCGCAAGTTGCTGCTGCCCAGACTTTGGAATTGTTACTGCTTTGGGATCACCAGGAGGATTACTAGCTGAAGTATTTGGATCATTTTGCTGCTGCTGCACACTTCCAGCTGCTGCATTTGATGTACTAGTAGTAGGGGAATTTCTTGAAATGAAAACAGGAGCATGAAGGTTTAATTTGCTCTTGGGAGTTGATGGTGTTGTGACGTGAGGTTTTGACTTTACTGGAGGATCAAGTTCCTCTCCTGCACTATCATGATCAACCTCTTGCTCGCCTTCTTCAGAAGAGTATCCAACAAAGCCATCGCCCCAGTCCTCTTCATCATCCTCCTCACGTTGATCTTTCCATGGCTTGGATTTAACAACCATGTACCTCACGTTTGCTTGTATAACCTCGTTATTATTACCAGTTGATAGCATGAGCTGCCCAGATTCCCCTTCAAAGTCACCAAACGACTCCACTGATTGAGATGGGACATCGAATACGAAGGTGTTCAAAGTGACCAATGGTTGTTTAACCATGGTGGTATTCATCATCATTTCTTTTTGAGCATCTTTGATGATTTGTTCAACTTGGGGATTGGAAAAGTGTAGAATAGGTGCATTGGAACTATGGGCTTGGACTTCATTCTCCAGATTATCCTTTGAGTTATTTCATCGAACACCTAATTCTTCAACCAATTCTAGACTGCCTTGTCCTCCTCGTTCATGGCTGGGCATTGGAACTAGTTATTTGGACATCATCTTCAGGATCCCCAGCAGCAGCAAGAATCTAGAAAGTATTAGAGTTGGAACCAACATTGAAGTCAATTCGTTGAACAATTTTGGTCTGATGTTTTGGTGAAACCTGCTTCTTTATGGGAGATTTTCTAGCTGTTACCAAATTCCAATATCCTTTATTTTTGTTCATATCAGCTTCCTTCTCATCCACTCTCCTTCTCAGTTTTATTTTCCACAAGTAAGCTCTTATTCCCCATTTTTTCTTTCCCGGAAATCTGGGCAATTACTTCTCTATTAGAGATTTGTACTGCAATTTTTTGTTGAGCATCTGCAGTTGATTGTTGAGAATTCTCAATACCAACCTTATTCACCCCAAAAGCAGTTACCCTATCCTCTCCTGCATTAATGTTATCTCCAGCTACCTTATCTATTGCTCCTTTCTCACCTTGTACATTAGCAAAAGGTTGAGTTTGTTGTGCCAAAGCTAGCTTCTCACTTCCAGCTAAACTATTTGGAAATTTAGCCTCTATATTGATAGCCTTAGTACCCTGAGAAGCTCCTATGTTAAAAACCCCATTACCTTCTTGTACCTGTCCACCAGTATCTCGAGCACCAGCTGCAATACTCTCACTATCCTTACCACTTTGTATAGCTGCTTCATCATGATCACCTGCCCCTTTTGAGCTTGTACTTGATGACATTATAGCTGCAGCAGTAGCAAGCTTATCATAAGCCTGTACTATTGGATTAACAACATTGGAGATCCTTGCTAGTGCTACCCTAGCAGGAACATCTCGAGAAGGTGGATTTGGGCCCTTATCGATTTTTGAAACACAACCAGCATCAACCTTTTCACGACCTAAGGCAGCTTCTAGTTGTTCCTTAATCTGCTGAACATCATCAGGTTATTTCATTCCCAATTGTATCAACTCTTCTGAACGTGCAGCCTCAAGTTGCCCAGCTCTTTTAGCATTCAAGAAATCCATAGCATCTCCTTGAAGTTGTTCAACCATATTACCTTCATGGCTGGGCAGAATACTCCCCTCTAGTGTATCATCTGCAATAACCTCCTCTTCAACTTGTCTCTTCATTACTCGACACGATTATTCCATGTGTCCTTGATGCTTGCAGTACGTGCAATAACTTGGGAGATTGTCATATACTACTTCTTGATCATGCACGATGGATTTTCCTAAAATTTTGTCCGTCATAACAATTTAAACTTTTTTAGGATGTTTATCCATAAGATCAAGTATGACCTTAACTCTAGCAGCACTAGGTCGAGTTCTCTCTTGTGTTGCCTTATCCACAGCAATTGCTTTACCCACAGTAGATGCAATAGATAACAACGACCTCTTTGAGAAGAAATTAGGAGGCAAACCTGGGAATGATATCCACACGACTGCCATTGATGTTTCCTCCTTCGGATTGAAACCTAGCGTCCATGGAAACGTTCTAAAGAAGAATTCCTCACCTTTAGATTTCATATATCCAGTCCACTTTGACAAAAATTTAGCAAAATCATTGTATAGATCAAATCGCACCAAAAGATGACGATATTCCAGTTGTCCGATATTACATCGACCTTCAATATCAAACTGTGATGGCAAATTTTTTTTAATCTCTTGTAATTATGGTTTTCCATATGAAAACTTCATCACGATTGCCTGATGCGGTCCTTCTTCTCTTGTAAATTCATTAACCTAGTCCATGGTGAATTCGATCGTTGGTTCCCCATGCACAACTGCGACTGGAACTAACTCGACTTTGGACGACGCGGCAGATTGTTTTTGTTGAAGCTGTGTTGCGTATGACTGTTTTGGTTGGGAGTTTGTTAACGATTCACTTGTGTTTTGATTTGTCTCTCTCACAGCCAAAGGCTGGGGAGAGATCACAGCAGCCATGGCTGTCAAGCTCAAGAAATTGCCTTAGAGAGAGAAAGTAGAGAGAAGGGAGAGAAAATCAATCGTGTTTTTAGTTGATCTGATGGGAATATGGATTTTTTGGAGTATTGGGAATATGGATTTTTTGTTCTGATGAGACCGAACCCAGGGTAAGGCTGCTTACGTATCCTTTCGGAATCAGGTCGGACGTAGTTCAATGACTCAGAGATTTGTTGTTTGGCTTTTTTTTTACAAGTACACATGTTCTAAAAAGTGAGAAACAAGGAAGACAAATACTGCCCAAAAAGGATTAACAAAAGGGTGACACCTATTTGGAATAGCTAGAAAATGATAGCCTTCGTCACTTCGATCTGAGAAAATTGACGCGTGAAAATTCTACAGTGGGTATATATCAGACATAATATCTTTTGACTGCATCTGAGTTAATAGTTATGTTTGGTACCCGTCCTTCTTCATCAACCAAGTGCAAGGCCCCTTTTGGTAAGACTTTCTTGATGATATCGGGTCCTTGCCAGTTCAGGGCGAACTTTCCTTTAGCTTCTACCTGGTGCGGAAGGATGCGTTTCAAAACCAGTTGGCCTACCTCAAATTGCCTTGGGCGCACTTTCTTATTGTAAGCGCGTGCCATTCTTTACTGGTATAACTGACCAAAACACACTGCTGCTAGCCGTTTTTCATCGATCAACATCAGTTGTTCTAATCGGGTCTTGACCCACTCAGTGTCTTCAACCTCTGATTCTACAATAATTCGGAGAGAGGGAATTTTGACGTCAGCGGGTATTACAGCTTTAGTTCCATATACAAGCAGATACGGAGTTGCACCAATAGATGTGCGAACAGTCGTGCGGTATCCCAAAAGAGCAAAAGGCAACTTTTCATGCCATTGCCTGGAACCTTGGATCATTTTCCTAAGAATCTTCTTGATGTTCTTGTTTGCCTGCTTCAACGGCTCCATTGGCTTTTGGCCGGTAAGGGGTAGAATGGAGATGCATGATTTTAAATTGTTCGCATACCTCCTTTATCAAATGACTATTTAGATTGGTTGCATTGTCAGTGATAATGGTCTTTGGGATACCAAAGCGACAGATGATGTTGGAATGAACAAAGTCTACCACTGCTTTCTTGGTGACCGCTTTGAAAGTGACGGCCTCCGCCCACTTGGTGAAGTAATCAATTGCAACCAAAATGAATCTATGCCCATTTGAAGCCTTTGGCTCGATTGGCCCAATAACATCCATTCCCCAAGCAACAAAAGGCCAAGGAGAGGACATGGGATGCAACTCTGAAGGAGGCGAGTGAATCAGATCATCATGAATCTGGCATTGGTGACACTTGCGAACAAAACTGAAGCAATCTCGCTCCATAGTAAGCCAATAATACCCTGACTACAGAATCTTCTTCGCCAAAACATATCCATTCATGTGAGGTCCGCATACCCCCGAATGCACTTCACTCATGATCTGCTCTGCTTCTATAGCATCTATGCATCTCAACAAGTTTAAATCCGGGGTCCTCTTGTACAGAAATTCCCCATTCAGGAAGAAACCACTGGCGAGCTGCCTTATAGTTCTTTTTTTATCTCCTTTAGCATGCTCTGGATATTCTCTTGTTTTCAGGAATCGTTTTATGTCATGATACCATGGTTCACCATCTAGTTCTGTCTCAGTTGTATTATAGTAATCGTGTTGATTCCGAACTTGGATTTCTAGTGGATCAATATGAGTGTTGCCTGGATAAAGGAGTATCGAGGCTAAAGTGGCCAAGGCATCGGCTAGCTCGTTGTGAAACCTGGGAATGTACCTGAACTTGATGGATTTGAATCTTTTGCTCAAGTCTTGCAAACATTTTCTATACGGAATAAGCTTGATGTCTCGAGTCTCCCATTCGCCTTGGGCTTGCCGGATAAGCAAGTCAGAATCTCCCATAACCAATAGTTCATGCACATCAAGATCGATGGCCATTTTCAAACCCATGATACAAGATTCATATTCTACCATATTATTGGTACAGAAGAACCGAAGTCAGGCCGTTGCAGGGTAATGGTGTCCAATAGGTGAGATGAGGATTGCCCCGATCCCAATTCCTTTGATATTGACAGCCCCATCAAAATACATTTTCCATACAGGATGATCGTCTGGAACCGCTTCCTCTATTGAGTTGATCTCTTCGTCTGGGAAGTATGTGCTAAGTGGCATGTACTCATTATTAACTGGATTCTCTGCCAAATGATCTGCCAAAGCCTGTGCTTTCATTGCGGTGCGAGTGACATAGACGATGCCAAACTCTATGAGCAAGATTTGCCATTTTGCGAGCCTGCCAGTGGGCATTGGCTTTTGGAAGATGTACTTCAAAGGATCCATTCTGGATATGAGGTAAGTAGTGTAGGCCAAAAGATAATGTCTCAGCTTCTGAGCGACCCAAGTCAAGGCACAACATGTCCTTTTTAAAAGGGTGTACTTAACCTCATAATTGGTGAACATCTTGCTCAAATAATAGATTGCCTGTTCCTTTTTGCCTGTTGCATCATGTTGCCCCAGAACGCATCCAAAGGAATTACCCATCACCGATAGATATAAAAACAAAAGGCCTACCAGGTTCAGGCGGGACTAGTACAGGGGGTTTTGACAGATAATCTTTGATCCTGTCAAAAGCTTTTTGGCAATCGTCTGTCCACCTGATACCGACATCCTTTTTTAGCAACTTAAAGATGGGCTCGTACGTGGTTGTGAGCTGAGCAATGAACCTACTAATGTAGTTCAACCTCCCGAGCAAACTCATGACTTCCTTTTTGTTCTTCGGGGGTGGCAGATCTCGAATGGACTTTATCTTAGATGGATCCAATTTGATGCCTCTACGGCTGACTATAAACCGAGAGTTTCCCAGACG